>NW_021621002.1:2605351-2620708 GCF_004785775.1 Grammomys surdaster
CACACACACACACACCCACAGACACACCCACAGACACACACACACACACACACACACACACCCTCACCCTCACAAATGAGCAAACAGGATTTGTTTCATTGACAGTAATGCTCAAATATGTATAAAAACTGATATAGTACTCTCCAGTGTATATACATTTTGAATATATTTTCATCCAATTATAGAAATTACAATAAACGTTTAAAAATCCCCAAACTATACTCTTTCGTATTTTCACACGTATAGTTTTCTTCCAAGAATTCAGAATTTACTTTTAAAGTCAATTTGTAATTTGCAAAATACAAATTATAACCCCTGCTTGTGGGATGTTCAAGTGAAAATTATATAAATGAAATTATTGTAGGAAAAAAAAAAACTATTCGAGCATTTTGTGCCTAATTGTCAAGTCAAGAAACGTGGCGTCGTTATGTTAACAGTTACAGAAAAATATTTTGAGTTACCATTGCAGAAGTTTCCCAGTTGTCACTTGCATCTATGTAAATTCCATGTCAATCTGTGATCGTCCCAGACTCAACACCAGGAACTGAAACACAAAGGAGAAGTGAAGACACCTCCTCCACCCGGACCGACACTGTTGTTTGAGGATCTGTATCTCTGCCACTTAAGAAAGATATGACAAAGTTTGTCACTTCCTGTTTTCTGAGTTCTTTTACTGTTCCTTCCACCCTTAGAACCGTGCCTGCCTAAGTGAGCAGTGGCTGAAGTCCCAAGCCCCCCTGGTGTCCCCAGGCCATCCCCTTTGTCTCTAGGTATTACAGGACTTTCCCTGAGATGTGCAGAAACCTCTAATTTTTGCAGATACAGCACCAACAAACAAAAGCAATTCTATCCAGGTCCAGTTAGACGAACCAGTGGGTTTACTGAGGTAACCTACAGGAACATGGGCAGCTAAGCAGCTGGACCAAAAGCCCCCACAAGCATGGGAGCCAGTTCATTAGAGCTACACTATGGGTGTCTCACTCTCAGATAACCTCTTACTTCCTACATAATTTAACACCGCACCCACCAAGGTCACATCCCACCCACCAAGGTCCTTAGCAGCTGGAACAGGATCATATGCAGCTGGAGGCTGGAAAGCAAGAATGGCTACAACCTCAGCTGAGGGCCTGATGATGCCCCCTTCTCTGAGGGAGTGCCATGGAACCAGTCTTATAAGGGTTTCATGTGCATGACAGCAATGGCCATGCTAGTCCAGAGGACAGAGTTCTATCACATTAGGACACACAGCATATGTAGAAATCTAGGGCTCAAACACTTAAGGTGTGCTGGTCACAATAGTAGCTGCCTAGTATCTTGGGCCACACCCTTTTTTTTTTTTTTTTTTGGTTTTTGGGTTTTGATTTTTGGTTTTTGGCTGTCTTGGAACTCGCTCTGTAGACCAGGCTGGCCTTGAACTCAGAAATCCACCTGTCTCTGCCTCCCAAGTTCTAGGATTAAAGACGTGCGCCACCACTGCCCGGCTTGGGCCACACCCTTCTAATAGCCAGATCCTGAGAGATGGAAGGACCATGTTCTTTAATGTATTCTGTAGGTGGCAGGTAGTGCCGATACCTGGTTTTGTGCATTCCATGGTCTCTGTTGCAATTGCTACACTCTGTTGTAGCGCAGCAACCAAAGGCACTTCCCAAGTCAGTGAGTGCTCTGTGGTGCAACCAAACTGCATTTACCGGTGCAGCTGGATCTGATCCAATTGGCCCTTGGTTGTTATAACTAAGGCCCTGGGTAGAGCCTCTCCTTCCAATGAAGAAGGTAGCTGGGACTGCTCTCCTTACAATCTTGTCATTTCAGACCTTTCTAGTGCAAGGTATCTGAAAATGAAACTATTGAGTTCACTGGAGCAACTTTATCCCGTGTTCTGTGGCTGTGATGAGCTCACTGCTCTTCATGACTGCGTAACGATGGGCAAATCATTTAACCCTTCCGGCCTACACCTCCTCATCTGTAGTCGGGTCAGCTTGCTCTGCCACATCCCGTAGATGACGCTGAGAAAGGAAAGGATGTGTTGATGATGACAACTGTCCTTTGCAGATTGCATCACAGTTTTCCATTCAACCCCTAAGAGAATCTGTGAGCTGGGCGTTATCACCCCATTTATACATGCAGGAATGGGGAGGACAGAGGGTGTAGTAGCGTGCTGAAGGGTTCCCAATTGGTAGCTGGTGGAACCACGGCTCAGAACCAGGTCTCGGATTCCAGTGAAGGATCGATTTAACATCAGCCGTGTTCAGTTCTGAGTTCAATGTTAAGTAACGTAAAACCAGTGCTTTTATATGCGGGACGCTTGCCCATCTGTATCATTATTTTACATCACTTAAACATACCACAGGCAGCAGACATTCTCTCATAGCACACAAGGCTCATTTTAGTTATTGACAAACAAGCACTGTTTGTTCTAATATCGTAAGTTGTACCGACAGGAACAAAACACGTGGCACCTTTATCAGTTTCTCCTCAGCCGAGCTTTTACACCAGTCTGTCGATGGGGGAGCCCATTGAACTGATATGGCTTCTCTCAGCTGCCCAAGTTCACTGCCCTCTGAGGAGAACATTCCAGAAGCTCTTCTGTACATGTTGGGGTTCAGTTGTAGGAAGAGCTAAGGTGGGAGGAGTAAGGAGAGGAAGAGGAGAAGGAAGAGGAGGAGCTAGGAGGAGAGAGGAACAAGAGAGAAAGGAACATGGAGGCAGATGTTCATGTGTCTGTAGCAGTTAAAGGTGGTTGGTATATCTAGGTTGGGTATTGGGTTACACTTCTGATTGTATGGGCATCTTGTTACTGATCATTACCAAATATAGAAGCTTTCGGATAATTTAAGCATTAGAGTCTCATTTTCCTACAGGGCCCTCGTGAATGGTGGGATGGTCAGGGCAATGCCCAGCTTTTCGGAGACAGCGTGGAAGATTGGCAGAGCCATCTCCCACGCTGATGTTTTGTGGGTGGCAGGGCTGGTGTTTCTGGCAGGCCGGTTCTAGCTGCTTCGTTCACGTGGCTTCCGGTGGAGAAACATGGCGGCTGAGCTAGGCAGAGCTGCTGCAGCTTAGACAGTTGGTTTGACCAGTGGCCGATTTTAAATAATTACAGCAACATTCGGTAATCATTTTTGATGCTGAGTAATTTTTTTTTGTTTTATCTGTTTGCCAAATGACAGAAAGTTTGTAAATTTCAAATCAAAGTTCAATTCTTTTCACTTCAGAAAAACTTATAGCCAATCGAACAGCTCTTGAAACCAGATTGTGTGGCTTCTAAGGTAAGAGTTATTCCATATTTTGCTTATTTATATACAAAAGAAGTAAGAAGAGTAGTGCCCATCGTGTATTCAAAATTTGACTCTTTTTGACTCAATCCTACCAGTTCTAGGCATTTGATTCTATCACCTTGTTGTCTCCCTTGCACACAGATTTAGCTGTTTTAATATCATAAAACCGTGCACTCTAACATGGTAGTCACAGACCATATATGGATGGTTATTTAAAATTAAATTAATTAAATTTGGATGTCACTTCCTAGAGCCAAACTAGAAGTCCTCAATAGTTACATACAGTACCTAGCTTTACTGTGGCAGGCTCTGTTAATGCTCAGTGGTCCACTGGGGAGCACTGCATAATGCATTGGGAAACTGATTCTGACAAACGTCATAATCTGGAACAAAGCCATGAATGCATTGCTATTTTAAACCGCTCTTGCTAACAAGAAGCCTATGACTAATACAATCAATGACAACCAAGAACATCTTCTGGTTACATGTTATGCGTAGTGTGTGTTACCCTACTGCAGCTTTTCCGTTAGATTTATTTTTATAATTGCGTATTAAAGTGCGTATTAGCACACCACATGCACACAGTGTCTAAGGAAGACAGAAGAGGTTAATTCCCCTGGGACTAGAGTTTCAGATGGTTATAAGCTGCCCTGTGGGTGCTGGGAATTGAACCCAGATGCTCTGGAAGAGCAGCCAGTTCTCTTAACCACTGAGCCATCTCTCTAGTCCCTCATTATGATTAAGTGAGGCTGGGGGTGCAGCTCTCAGTGACAGAGTGCTTGCCATTGTGTGTAAGATCCTGCGTGCCACCCTCAGCATGAAAACATTAACAACAGCAATCGTAAGTCCATATTATTATCAAGACTTCCATAGATCCGGAGGCCGAGCCTCACCGAGTACAAAGTAGATTTGAAATTTGAAACCAAAGCTTTCTGGGGACAGATCCAAAGCCATCGAACATTCAGGTATTCCAATTCCCCTCCTCCACCGCCTCCCATTCTAGTGTGGGCTAGACCAGGCAATCTGGGGCCAAGGCCAAGGCCGACAATCACAGTGTAGGAGGATCCCTGCCAAGAGGGAGGGGAGAGCTGGGCCTGAGGAGGCAGCATGGGCTATGTTCGTGGGGTAACTCAGCCCAGTCTAGTTTGTGTCTTCCCTAACAAATGACTGAGACTTCATGAATAGCTTTTCCACGGGGAATACCTGAGCAAGAGGAAGCGATGCTGGCTGTGTGAGGTTGGTGAGTAAAACTTGACGTTCACCAAAAGAACCGACTGTGTGGGCTTATTGTTGTATTATATATCTATATACCTGTTTCTTCTTTTATTGAAAGCACTCTTTCATTCCACACATTCTATGTGCCAGCAGTCATGACAGTCTGTGTTTCAAAAAATGTTCTCTGAGCCAACTCTGGGGGAAGAGTAGCTGTTGCCACTCGCTCAGAGCAAACGGTCCATGTGTCTTCCCAAATGCCGAGCTTTTGAAGCATAAAGTTAGCTTGGACTTCAGTGTAAATGGACCCCCGAAAGCACAGCAGGAGCGAGCATCCCTCGGGGAGAGCATCTAGCTTTCCCTTCGTGTATTTCCATTTATGCATGCTGCAAACTATGTGTTTTCCAACAGTCACAGGTTTGTTGCTAAGGTCTTTCCATTTGTCTTCCCTTCTCCTTTCTTTCACGAGAGTCACAGCTCCTTGAAATAGCTTCCTAGACTCAGTGCGCCTACCTTGAAACAAATTTTGTTTTTTTTTTTTTTTTGGGGGGGGGGGCGTTCAAGACAGGGTTTCTGTCCTGGAACTCACTCTGTAGACCAGGCTGGCCTAGAACTCAGAAATCCACCTGCCTCTGCCTCCCAAGTGCTGGGATTAAAGGCATGTGCCACCACTGCCAGGCTTTGAGACAAGTTTGAATGAGAGTTTGGGGCTGTGTAGTAACCCAGAAGCCGGGCTTCTGCCCTGCTTCTGCCCAGTATGTGCAAGGCTATTCATTCAGCGCCCAGCACCACAAAAACCACACCAAATATCAGAGACTGAGGGATTGGTCCAAAATCAGTTTTTGCAATAAACACGCTAAGCTTAAAATCCAAGGACGCCAGGCAGTGGTGGCGCATGCCTTTAATCCCAGCACTCAGGAGGCAGAGGCAGGCAGATTTCTGAGTTTGAGGCCAGCCTGGTCTACAGAGTGAGTTCCAGGACAGTCAGGGCTATACAAAGAAATCCTGTCTTGAAAAACAAAACAACCCAGCACTTGGGAGGCAGAGGCAGGCAGATTTCTGAGTTCGAGGCTAGCCTGGTCTACAGAGTGAGTTCCAGGACAGCCAAGACTACACAGAAAAACCCTGTCTCGAAAAACCAAAAAAAAAAAAGGAGAAGGAGAAGGAGAAGGAGAAGGAGAAGGAGAAGGAGAAGGAGAAGGAGAAGGAGAAGGAGAAGAAGAAGAAGGCGGCAAAACAGATCCAGGGTAAAAAGTTCAAACATCTGAAAGCCAACGTCCTGCCTAGCAGAATAGAGAATGCAGGATCTGCCCACCTCCCAGGACAGGTTTTCTCGAACCTCAATGTGACTCAGCCTTGGAATTAGATCATCCATCAGGCATTCGCCTGGCCACCCAGGCACATTGGGTAATTAACAGTAATGAGGAAGAACACTGGATTAGACCAATTAAAAACCTCCGTCAGTTAGTCGAATGTGCAAGTTACCAATGATCAAATCCAGCCAAAACCCTATCAAGGAAAATCCTACCAAGGGGGAAAAAAAAAGTCCAACGAAACAACCAACCAACCAAACAAACAAACACCCCACCAAATACCATCTGTGGGCAGGCTTTTGATATCATGGTGTCAGGATCTGGTTGAACCAGATGAGTCAGAATGGAAATGCATCAGGTCAACAGACAGAGTGAATAACACAAGATTACAAGACTAAGATTTGGAGCCAAAAGATGTTAGCACAGAAAATAAACCTGGTTGGAGATGGAACTCAAAAGCTGTGACTTTGGCAATATTACTTGATGTGACAGTGTTTAGTATAGTGTGAGCACCGAGGAGCACAGACAGTGTCAGCCTTTACCTGTGTCTCTGCCATCCAACAGCACCTAGCTTAGAGGGTGCCTTTAGCACACATTCTGTAAAGTCATAAAGTAATAAGCAAGTGAATGAAGTGAGGTTTGTCTGCTTGAACTTTTCTGTCCTTTGTCTCGGGACACATTCTCTAGATGAACTACCTTCAGGGCAACCGGAGACACCATGAAGACTGTGTGCTGTCTGGGTGACCCTGCTTTGGCTCTCCTGTCCCCATCAATCCTCAACTATCTCAGAACATTTATACTCAGAGCCAGTTCATCTCGTAAACTTATTTGTGTCGTCTCGGTGATTGAAAAGTGTGGACCTGCCTCATGTGCTTTCTTCTTATGGTTTTAACAGCGTGATTAAGAATGAGAACATTGAAATATATACTTATATGAAAGGTACTTAAATAGAGCTACCATGTAATGGGAAAGACGATAACCCACCTGGACATTATATACTACCAAATAAAATCCCCAATACCAGAAATCGGTCACATTGTTTTGAGTTATTCAACAAAGGGGTACCACGGTCCCTCCCAATACATACTCCATTACATACTACCACCGATGCTATTGCTGACCCTTCAGAACTTGATGGTAAGACCCTTTGCCATATACATATTTATGCTATAAAACATGGAGAAATCTCGATGTAGTCAACCGGAAGTTTTACTCCCACTGACTAGCAAGCATTCTTAGAGCTGGATAGAGCTATATGCTGCCAGGGAGCATCACCGCAATGGAGAAATATCTTCCACTATATTTCTAATAGACAGCAATTAACATAGAGGCCCCCAACTAGATAATGTACAGAAAGTGAGAGACTTTGAAGACTCCATATCCTTTGGGAAATGTGCTAGGCAAGGTACTGTAAGACTCTTGGGGAGCCTCAGATTACTGGAGACCCCCTGAGTGAACCACATAGAGACGTAAATCCATGCAAAAAGCAAGAGGAATTTGAATGATCCAATGCATTGGGGCCGTCCTACACCGAAGGTGGACTGGTGAGCCCAGACAGCCCATTTGGTCAGTTTTTATACAGTTTAAGGTGGTAGAATAGAGAAACAGTGACTAGGTACAATATGATTGGCAGAACAGTGTGACTTTTAAACTGATTGATTGGTCTTTGGGGAATGAGGTGGCAAGGACCTCCCTTGTCTGTAAGTGACAAGGGTTGGTCTGTCTGGAGGAATGTGTCTACCTGCTCTGGGGCCTTCCCCACCCACAGGTGGGTTCCTTCCCTGTGGTCTGATGAATGTTAGCCTCTCCCTTCCTCCTCTGAATGTTAATCCATGTAGTGTCCTCTGACTAAGGAATGTTAATTAGCCTCTCCCATGGGTGGGGGGGGGGCACAAGTATTCCAAAGTTCCTCTTCAGTACCCTTTATCATACAGATGTCGTAAGGCCTTACAAGGTATGAGTTTATAACTTTTTGATGTAAACACAAATTGAATGTCTTGTCCAGGGACACGTGACTATGAGGCTGATCCAAGGTCACGTGACTATGAGGCTGAGCTTGAGATTTGTTCTCCTGTCCTGGGAATGGCTGCTGGCCATGCTGAGTAGCTGGTATACAGAGAAAAATCACTCCTGGATTGCTTGAAAAACTCTGCAAGGATGTCTGATCACAGGAGACTAACAGGTATCAGGCAGATGTCTTGTGTTCTACTGCTGGTACCAACATGGTCATGAGTAATTAAAAATCCCTCCCATTGGATGATAGGAACCAGAGGGGTTGAGAACACCATGAGAACGCAACCCTCAGAGTCAACTAAGCAGGCCTCATGGGCCTCACAGAGACTGAAGCGACAAACATGGACCCTGGGATGTGTTTATAAAAAGATAAAGAGAAGAGGGGATATGTTTTGGTAGATGTGTGATGTGGTGTGGGGGAAGGGGGTGCCTTGGCAGGCTCATGTTGAGGCACCCCTTCCCCCTGAGGGGCCAGCCACAGGACAGTATAGCAGAGAATAGAGTTTATTCAGGGCATGGGGAGGGGAGTTAAGAGGGTAGTTCAGACAGAGAAAGGGAGAGGAGAGGAGAGGAGAGGAGAGGAGAGGAGAGGAGAGGGAGCAGAGAAATAGAGGAATGGAAGCCAGCCATAAACACATGGAAATAGAGGGGGAAGGGGAATGGAGAAGGGGCTAGAGAACAGAGCAGGAGCATGAAGGCAAGAGCAAGAGAAAGGGGAGGAGGCAAGCAGCTCCTTTTATAGTGAGTCAGGCTTACCTGGCTGTTGCCAGGTAACTGTGGGGTGGAGCTTGGACAAAATGCTAGCACCCTGTAGGAGTCTAAGCTAGGTCCTCTGCGTATAACTTATGATTGTGTAGTTTGGTTGTCCTTGTGGGGCTCCCAGCAGTAGGAGTGGGGGGTGTCTCTGACTCCTCTGCCTGTGCTTGGAACCTTTTTCCTCCTACTGGGTCATCTCATTTAGCCTTGATATGAGGGTTTGTGCCTAGTCTTACTGTGTCTTGATAGGCCTGGGAGGCCTGCTCTCTTTTTGAGGAAAACAGGAAGAATAGATCTGGGGGAAAAGGGAAGGGGGCTAGGGGAAGACAGATGGACACACGATGTCTAGGAGGAGTGAAGGGACAGGAAACTGCTGTCGGGATACAATGTAAGAGAGAAGACTAAAAATTAAAAAGAAAGAAAGAAAGAAAGAAAGAAAGAAAGAAAGAAAGAAAGAAAGAAAGAAAGAAAGGATGGATGGAAGAGAGAAAAGAAAAAGTTCTCCCTATCCCAACTCTGGCACCCACAGGGACTTTCCCTTGCTTGCTAAATCAAGATGGGGCTGTCTCAATATGCTGAACCTGTGGGAATAAAGAGCTGAGAGTCCGAGAATTTGAGCACACCCCTGTAACCACACCAACCTTGTAACCAGATTTATTCTACGGTCTCAGGCAAATCAAATTTAACCCTTCAAGATGCTGCCAAGTGCTTAGCTAAATGGTCAGACCTGCCACTTATCAGACAAAGTGGACTTTGAAACTGAGCTAGGGAGCACTGTGAGATCTTTGACCTCCTGGGAAAGTTACGCCAGATAACTCATTGAGTCATTAACCACAGCAGTACTGATTCACCCATTAGCCCATCTGACTATTATCTATGAAGTGTGTACCACCCGACAGGCCATGTATGGGGTATTGAGGATGCCAAGCTGATATAGACATAGCCAGCCTTCATAGAAATCTCCACAGACTGGGGGTGGTGAGGTGTTAGGTATTTACTAGGGGCAGGGTGCTAAGAGCTCCCCTGGAATGAAATCATTTAACCTTTGCAACTGTCTTGCAGAGTAGAGAAGTCATTTCCTTATTATAGAGGGGGAAAGAGTTCAGAAAGTGGCAGCCTTGTGCCAGAGTAAAGGCCACTGCCAAAATGTATCTCTCTGACTTTGGCACTGTGCTCTTAGTCCTTCTACATTCTTGGCATCTGTGTGACTGTACATCTATGTGGATTCCTGTCAGTGCTTGGAGGGCTATCTTCTCTCTAATGAGTGCTTCATAAATAACTTATTAGCTCTCGAGTCAAGCTAAGGACAGAATGTACCAGATGAAGGGATAACTAGGGTTAGAGAAATAGAATCGACCTTCTGAGGAACGAGGCAGTAGGCAACCTGGGATGCAGGCATCAGAGCCTGAGACTTCCTGCAAGCTGATCAGGAGCCACCTGGCAGGTAACCATCCCTGTCAGAAGCAGCCAAGAGTTGAGGAATAGTAGCCATGATCAACAGAAGATTATTGTTTTTTAGCCGCCACTGAAAGGAAACTTTCTTTAGTCTGGTCTCGGGTTGCGTCCACCCAAACTTCTAGGAAAATGACTCACAGAGAATGTTGATGGTGTGGATGCTGGTCCTCAGATCCATATCCTTCCCCAGAATGACAGTTTGTAGGACTGCGCCCAGTGTCTGAGTTAAGAGGGGGGGGTTCAAAGGTGCCATCAGCTGCCTTCATAAGCAGTGCCACCACATTCTTCTGTCTCACTTCTGCTATTGAGTTTTGGATAGTTCTGTTTTGGAAAGCATGCTGATTTTTTTTCTTGCTATCTTTTCTTGATTTTTTTTTCTTCCCTAAAGGAAGATTACTCAGCATTCCTGGATAAAAAAAAAAAAAAAGTTTTTATGTGAGGTAAACAATACCAATGTTACCATTTGGGGTAGACCAGAGCAGGACACAATTAATAAGGGTTTAGGTACTAAGCCTGGCTTCCTGTGGTGGGCTAATTCCAATAGCTTGAGGCCTCTCTTCCAGGTATTCAAGCCTGTGTAGAGCTTTGCCTTGAATGTGGTGGGTGTGGCAACATGCTTCCACACCACCAAGGTGGTAAAGGAGGTGGAATCATTCCCGGATTTGTTACAAGAGCGTCTAACCTCGATTTCACTTGTGGGTTCTGAGCTGCTGGCTCTGCTCACAGGTGCTGGTGAAGCTGGAAGAAGACACTCAGCTCAGAGCATAAAGGAACTCCAGCCCAAGAGCCCATAAGAGACAAAGTTCCTCCATGGCCACTGGGTAATTTGGAAACTGATCCCTGATCCCCTGAGGAAGCTTCAAGAAAAACCTGATGCAGAGGAACTTAGGCACCCCCAGGTTCCTGAAACTCAGGAGTTGTGAGGTCACAAGTGTGTGCTGTAGGTTGTTGAAGCCATGGTGATTTGCCACACCACATAGAATATATGGTGCGGCTCTTCTGACATCCTTTGCTTTCTTAATCTCTGGAGAAACCAGAGATGATGATAGAGCAATACCACCTATAGTAACGTATCTATGATGTTAGTCTCCTAACAGAGGAAGGGGGCTGGGCTCTGCAGATTCAAGGGTAGGAAGAGCTTAAGTGAGGGTCGGTGATTACTCAAGCTAGAGTGTTTCTCTGCAGCGTCGAACTCGGACCCACAGGGATCTGGAGTGAAGACTCTAAAGGAAGGGGAGTGAGGAGCTCTAAAGACCAATATCAGACCTCTGGGGTCAGGTGCTGGATTAGACGTGCTGTGAATGTGAGGAGCCTAGGTAACAAAGAACAGACGCTGTTCCCACGGCAGAAAGAAGCAAAGGCTCCCTCTGCATGACCCACCAGCTAGCGGAAGCAGAAATTGCATCCCAAAGATAATCCAAGTGGTATTGATTAAAAATAATAATAATAATAATAATAATGATAATAAAGACTAGTAATACCAGCCGCTGGACAAGCTTGGAGCTTTTACATTGGTGACACATTCTGATGAATTATCCCTGGAAAAGAGATCCACTGTGTCTTAGAGCGGCCGTTATTCAAGACTCAGCTACTCTGGGACCTTACAATAAGCAACCACAGGTCAGCTGCCTTCCCAGTCTCTGAGGGGGAGGTGGCAGTCATAGATTGTTGAGGGGCTTGGCAAGAACACATCATGAAATTCAGGTAGTAGGAGGTTTCCGATAAGCCGGGCGGTGGTGACGCACACCTTTAGTCCCAGCACTTGGGAGGCAGAGGCAGGCGGATTTCTGAGTTCGAGGCCAGCCTGGTCTACAGAGTGAGTTCCAGGACAGCCAGGACTACACAGAGAAACCTTGTCTCGGAAAACCAAAAAAAAAAAAAAAAAAAAAAAAAAAAAAAAAAAGGAGGTTTCTGCTGTGCTGTGCATGGCTGTTGGTCCTCTGTACACTTTGGCAAGGAGCAGGATAACGGTGGAGTACGAAAGCCCTAGCCCAGAGGTCTGGAGGCAGCTCCGAGTCCACACCTTCCTCTGTCCTGCACTGTTCCACTTGGAGAACAGAGAACTCTAAACCGAGGGCAAAGGTGTTTTCCCTACGGTCCCTCCAAAGCATCTACTGCCCAGCAGGATCAGAAGCACGGAGACAAGTCCTCCAGTAACACGGTGTTCCACCTACCTCCTCCTACCTACCTCCTTCACACCCAACAATGCTGGGGGGACGCCCTTTAGGCTGGGCATTAGCTGATCTAATGAAAAGATCAATCAGTCAGAGCAGCTTCTGGTATATAAAGAACAAAAGTCCCTAAAGAGATTATACCACTGTTGGGCAAGTAACCCTTGACCACTCTGAGTTCGGCACTAGTCTGAACAAAGCAAAACAGAAGTCTCACTTCAACCCAACTTCAAGGGATCCCAGCTTCCGCCCGGCAGACTCCAGAACTGCAGAGTCAGAAGGCAGTCGCTCCAGCTCTTGACCCTCATTGGTCTCTCTCTTTTGTCCTTGTGTTTTTCCTTCTTTCTTCTTTTACTATACTCTCGCTATCGTCGATTTTGAGATTTTTATTTAAACTGTGCCCGTAAGAGTGTGTGCTGTGTGCATGATTGCAGTACTCTCTGAGGTCAGAAGTCACAGTTGCTGGCATTACAGACAGTTACAGCCTGCCTCACCCTGAGTACTGGGAACTGATCCCACGTCCTCTGCAAGAGCAGTACTACTCACTCTCCGCTGGCTAGCCATCTCTCTGGCCCGTCTTACCATTATTCGTGTGTGTGTGTGTGTGTGTGTGTGTGTGTGTATGTGTGTGTGTGCACGCATGTGCAGGTACACAAGAGTGTACATAGAGGCCAAAGGACAGCCTTGGGCACCCTTCTTCAGGTGGTCTCTGCCCTTTAATCTAAGACAGTCTCTGATTATGTTGGTACTCATCACCTAGGCTAGGCTGGCAGGTCAGCAAGCCATAGTAATATGCCTTGTTTCCACCTCCCCGGAGCTGGGATTCCAAGTGCCCGCCTGCTTTTTATGTGATTTCTGGGGATCAGACTCAGCTTCTCATGCTTGTGGGGCAAACACCTTACCAACTAAGCAAGCCCCTCAGCTTTCGTATTTATCCATATTATGATATATTTAAGGAAAAAATCAACTTCTTGGTCTTTTCTCTTTCTCTTCCTGAATTCTTCTCCTGTCTTCTGGTTATTTTCCTCTTTATTCAACTTAGATTCTTCTTTCTTTTCTCCCTTTCTGTGCTGTCTTTCTTTATTTTATTCAACTGTAATTTCTACTTTTATACTAATACATTTTAATTAGATTTATTCATTTTACTCTGTATGTTTTGTGTGCATGTACGTAAGCACACTACATGTGTGCTTGGTGCCTGTGGCGGTCAGAGGCCGGTGTCAGATCCCCTGGAACTGGAGTTCCAGAGGGTTACATGGGTGCGGGGAAGTGAATGCATCTCCTCTGCTAGAGCAGCAAGTGCTCTTAATCACCGAGCCGTCTTTACAGTCCCCTTAATAAAACTTTAACCTCTCAGCTCACTTTAAATATTATTTTTACCACTTTCTTTGCTATGCTCATTCACAGTATACTGAATATATTGGCTCTTATTTATCTAAAGTCGATTTCTATGTCTGGCTTGGTTTGTTGTTGTTTCATCAGTTTCTCTCTCCTTCTCCACATGGACTGAAGACTGAGCTCTCATGTGAGAGAGTCACTAAAAAGACTTCCAAATAATAGCAGGAGAGGCATCCATCCAAACAGTGCGCAGTGCGCATTCTTCACAGCAGGCCGGGGAACCTTCTCTAAGGTGGAGCATGTTTTAGTGTATTCCACAAGCTATTTATTTATTTATTTATTGGATTTTTCAAGACAGGGTTTCTCTGTGTAGCCCTGGCTGTCCTGGAACTCACTCTGTGGACCAGGCTGGCCTTGAACTCAGAAATCCGCCTGCCTCTGCCTCCCAAGTGCTGGGATTAGAGGCGTGTGTCACCACTGCCCAGTGTCAAGCCTTATTTTAAAATGATGGTTCTTAAACATTTTAACCTCCCTCGTAGCCCACCGCCCACCAGAGGTAGTAGAAAAGAAAGGATATGGGGGCAGGGGAAGAAGGCTTGTTTAGAAAGGCTATTTGTTGTCTGGAAAAGACAGTTCATTTCACTCACAAACACTTCACAGATACACCAGCAGTCCGGTTCCGTAGAGTCGGGATAGCAAACACGAGTCAGCAGAGGTGGCACCACCCAGTAGAGACAGCCAGGCCTCAGCCTCGGCTAGAGTCAGCAGGAGGGACCAGGGCCAACAGGAATGCCAGGAGAAGTTCTCTGCTGTGCCTCTCTCAGTGAAGATCAGCATTGCAGTTAGTGCTATAAGCAAGCCTTGCTCAGCTTCTGTCACGTCTGTTGAGTCCCATTTATACCCTCCAAACATCACGCGTTCTCCACAGGTCTTGCCTCAGCACGTGCATCTGTCTCAGCTAACATCACTCTGCCAATCAGCCCAAGTCCACAGGAAACCGCAGCACACCACCAGAACTTTTTTGGTGTGTTTCTCTCTACGGCCTCCCCAAAAATGCAGCTCAACTATGCAATGTAAGGTGAACCAATACATGCCTGTCATTACAAAGAGTCCTTCATCATGTGTCCTTTCATGAGCTTGGTTTAGCAGAACATCCTCTCCACCGTGTCTACTTCAGCAAAATGATCCTTCATGAATCTGCCTTAGTCTTTCACCTGTGCCCACCTCAGCTAAATGTTCTTTCTGGTGTTTGCCCCAGCAAAATGCCATCCAACTGACTTTCCAAAGAATCCTGAAGTTTCCACTTCGGAATACAGCACATTTTGCCTTATCAGATCACAGTCAAATCAAACTACAATGGAATAGCAGGAGCAAGAGAAACAATACAAATATACAGAAATTGAAAACTGCATTTAAAGGGCCGGGCGGTGGTGGCACACGCCTTTAATCCCAGTACTTGGGAGGCAGAGGCAGGCAGATTTCTGAGTTTGAGGCCAGCCTGGTCTACAGAGTGAGTTTCAGGACAGCCAGGACTACACAGAGAAACCCTGTCTCGAAAAACCAAAAAAAAAAAAAAAAAAAAAAAAGAAAAAAGAAAAAAAAAGAAAACTCCATTTAAATTATTATTATTATTTCTCTATGTAACCCTGGCTATTCTTTGGAACTCACTCTATAGACCAACCTGTCCTTGAACTCAGAGATCTGCCTTCCTCTGCCTCTTGAGTGCTAGGATTTAAGATGTGCACCACCACCACCTGGCTTACTATTTTATTATTACTGTGTGTGTGTGTGTGTGTGTGTGTGTGTGTGTGTGTGTGTGTGTGT
>NW_021621002.1:2620718-2676534 GCF_004785775.1 Grammomys surdaster
TGTGTGTGTGTGTGTGTGTGTGTGTGTGTGTGTGTGTGTGTGTGTGTTTGCGTACACAGATGCCATGGGATAGATGCAGAAGTCAAGGAGCAACTTTGTAGAGTTGACTCTCTCTCCTGCCTTTATATGGATTCCTGGGATTGAGCTTAGTTCATCTGATGTGCACAGCAAGCATGTTTATCCTTTGAGCCAGTCCCATCCCGCCCCACCCTCTTCCTCAGCTGCCAAGTGCATTTTTGGATGGCTATTATATATTTGAATAAACCAACAAAGGGATTTTGAAGTCTTTGGAATCAAAGAAAACGTCAGTGTATAAGTGTTACAGCTGAGGGGGAGGCTTCCCCTGTGCAAGTGTTACAGCTCTGGAGGTGTGGGGAGCTTCCCCAGTTGAGGTGTTGCAGCTCTGAGGGGGAAGGCTTCCCCTGTGGAGGCGTTACAGCTTTAAAGGAGATTTCCCTTATAAAGTGTTACAATGCTGAAGGGAGAGTTATCCTGGCAGTCTGGATCCAAGGACTACCACAAAGTCACACACTGTACAACAAACTTCACACAAGAGATTTATTGGGAGAGACACAAGAGGGTGGCTGCCTCTGTTCTGGTAAGGAGCAGGGGACACCTGAGCAGGAGACAGGCTTAAGTAGGGTTCCTTGGCAGAAGAGTTTTCCAGGCTGGAGATATCCAGGATGGAAATTGCTGGGATTTTGAGCTCAGGGATTGGTGGGTTTTTGAGCCCAGGGACTGGGTGGGTTTTTGAGTCCAGGGATTGGTGGATTTTGAGCCCAAGGATTGGTAGGTTTTTGAGCACAGGGATTGGTAGGGTTTGGGGCTCAGGGATTGGTGGGGCTTTGGGCTCAAAGATTGATGGGGTTTGGGGCTCTGGGATTGGTAGGTTTTAGTGGGCTTGTACTTTTAGCCCCACAGTCAGCACAAGTTATCAGACCCTTTGGGATACAGGAAGGTCAGTCCCAGAGGGAAGCTTATGACTATGGCTGCTGCCCTAAGAATCAGAGAGATCCAAGAAAACTCTAGTGATCCCCAACAAGTCCTTAGAAAAACAAGGGCAAGTCAAGCTGAAAGCATTGGACTCAATGGTCAAGAATGAGACATCAGTGAATACAACGGACACTAAGAGAACAGAACAGGGTATCCAACTCCCTGCTCTGACCTCTCTATAAGCAGTGCACACAGGGCGTACATACACGCAGGCAAAACACCATAAATCCTTTTAAAAGTTAGTAATAAAAAAGTTCAGCCGCACACAGTAGCAGATTTGAAGGAAAAGCAGGTTGCAAGATCAAGAATAAGGTGGGAGAGCTTTAACACAATGTCATTGCATGGGGAAATCAGCTTGAACCCTGAACTTGTTTAGGGTTAGTTCATACAGACACCGAGCCACTGGAAAGAGCACTGGAACCTAGGTCTTGGGTCTTAGCCCTGAGTCTCACCCTCTCCTACAAGGCATCTTTGTCCTGAAGTCCAGAGGGGCCTTGTCTTCCACTGGGATTCTCCAATCCCAACCTTGCGTTCAGGTCAGACCCCCATGCCCTACTCAGCATGTGTGGGCTGTAAGGTCACATGAGATATCGGGTGGGCATTGGGAATGTCATATGCCACCTCTGCACTGGACTTCCTTCAGACTCTGCTCAAGCTGCAGCCTCCGCTAGCCCAGCGTTATGCTGACAGCGTCTTAGGACCTGAGAAGAGAGACAATACTACAGAAATGCAAACCCACAGATTTATGTATCTGGGGTAGAGAGTGAAATGAGCACTCCTGCTCCGTAGAGTTCCTGGGCACAGCTGAATGTTCATTCTCCTGGATTTCTACTCTATCCTGCTTAAGAAAAATGAAAATATGTGTTCTGATACCACCCTGCAAGGACTGTGTCCTGCTCATTCTCTCCACTGGCCATGGGTAGCAGCATTGTGGCTGCATTAAAACCCGGAGATCTCCCTGCACCCACAGACCCCATACTTGCCAACCAACTTACTATTCACCATCAGACAGCTTCTCTCCCTTCTGTGCGTCCTTTTCCTTTGTTTATTGCAGCCTGCTTACATGCACCTCTATTGCGATGGGCATATTCCTTCTCACGCTCTGCCTCCTCCCTTTTCTTCCCCCTTTGTTTTTCCTCTCCCGTCCTTTTCTTTCTTTCCCCTTTGTATTTTCACTCTTTTCCTCCTTTACTTTAAGGCACCATAAGCAAGACAGCAACAGCCACTCATATCTATAGCGTGCAGCTATTTCATTAGGGTGGCTTCTGTGAAATGGGATGGCGAGGTTAAAGGGCTTGAACCTAGGATCTGACAGAAACTCACAAACAGCCCTTCAGTGTACATAGCTGAACCATTCCCACCAGTTCTATGTAACAGCACCTCTGTGCCACCACTTGACAGCCTCAATCTCAAATTTGGAAGAACAAGGTCTTGATGTTTCCTGGTGGCCAGAGAGGCTGAACACATTTTCACATATTGGAAATACATATTTTCTGTGCAATGATTGCCTCTCTGGATCTTTTTGTTCTTGTTTTTTCTATTCCGTTAGTATTGTGTAACAGTTTCCTCCCAGATTGAAACATCCCATCCTTTAGGGAAGCTCCTTAAGCAGGAAGGTAAACAATTCAAGATAGCTTCAGGAAGTCCCTGAAACTGACCAGATTTAGTGAGTCCCTCCTTGCCAGAGTAAACAATAAAAGCTCAGAGTTCTCCTCAGATGGAAGGAAGCTGAGCTGTAAAGAGCACACTCAGCCAAATAGAGCTAAAAAGAAGACTCTGAGGCCAGACCAGCGGCTTGCAGCAGAAGTCAGCTGGCCTGACTGTGAGAGGTTTAGATCAACTAAGGCACTTGGAAAGGACACACTCCAACCTGTTGAGCTGCCTGCAGGCTGGGCAGGTTCCCAGCCTTGTGAGCTGTACTGATGCTGCGGTGGGACCTTAGTGATGAAGCTGACTTTGAGGCATTTCTGCTCCTGTAACTAATCCCTCACCCCTATTCCTGGACCCCAATAAAGCTCATTGGTTCATCCCATAGGACTTTGGTGATATTTGTACTTTCTTGTGTCCTGGGTTCCCTATCTGGGGTGAATAGATGTGTTTGTTGTGTCTCCCCAGGAAAAATTTTGTCACACAACAGTTACTTATTGTAAATTACTTGTGTACAGTCTGAGGCCTAGGGATACAGACTGACTTGGTACCCTACAACTTACTACAGGACTTTATCCTTTGTTCTGTGCCTCTTCAAAGTGTACATTCACCTGGTAGATGTGCTGTTCTGCCATCTCCTGTGTGGTCAGGGTTGACTAATGGACAAGGACCTACAGGCTATGGAATAAAATCAGGCTCACAACTCTGGCAGAGGTACAGTCCTTCTGCTTTGTTTGAACTATCCAGCTTTATGATGTAACTCCCTGGAGTGCTACTGGCCAGGGCCTAGCAGTCTAGGGTTGGCTAGACACATGAGAGAGAAGGCCCAGCCCATTAGGCCACATGACCATCTGGCCATTACTGCAGCCATGTGCTGGCCTTTGTTCCCCATTCTACCACCTTTAGCAATCATATTGTCCCTAAGTATGCAGCCAGCCAGAGCTAAGTGTGTCCTAGCTTATGACCAGTTCCCACAGAGACAGCTACAGCCCTTTTGCTGTTCAT
Organism: Grammomys surdaster; assembly: GCF_004785775.1. NCBI lineage: Eukaryota > Metazoa > Chordata > Mammalia > Rodentia > Muridae > Grammomys > Grammomys surdaster. The sequence continues at coordinate 2,624,364 of NW_021621002.1, forward strand.
TGTCCCTAATTCAAATCCAGACTGCTCCCTGGATTCAGCAGCACCCAAAAGGGACACGCTGGCATCTGCTGCTCTCAATTCATTTGAAACTATGCCAAGGCCACCTCCATTGTTTGTGACAGACAGTGCCCTTCTTTGCCAGAGACTGCAATCTTACCGTTTGGCATCTGTTAGGAACTCAACCGAGTGATTTCTCCTCATTGGAGACCACTACTCATGTCAGCATTCTCAGTCAGGTCAAAGATTTTGTTGACTGACAAGAAAATGAATTTGATTCTCTTTATCACTCTAGGCTCAAAAACCCATCTTGGACATTTGTTCCAGGCATGTCTTTATAGTACACTGCACTGAATGAAGGCCTCCTGATGTTGACTCTGACTGCAAGCTGGTATCTAGAAACAGAACGAGGTCCTGGTTAGAACCTGCTCCTGCACCCAGTGGGGAAGGTGTCCTGAGCTCTTTGGAAGTTTTCTCAAATCCAATTTCTCATTCCCATCTTGGAAACAGTTTGGAAAGGCCATCTGTGGTGTCTGTGTGGTCAACTGTATAGCTGGAGGTGACTGTGCCTTGGAAACTAGGCCTGCTGATCAGTCAATCACTGGGACAGAACAGGTCTGCGAGTTAGCAAGGGGAAAGTGTCTCTGAGCAGCACTGCAAAGGGAGAGAAAAGACTAGATGCTGGGAAGGAGTTCCTGTTAGGACTAAGTAAGCACAGAGAGAAGACGAATGGCATTGAGGAACACACGGTCCTGCAGAGAGAGGCTTCCAAGGCTAGTAGTGCCAACAGAGCTGAGGGGTGGCCCTGTGAGCTCTTCGTGAATCCAAAACACCCCTTGACAATCATGAAGTCGTGGGACCTGATGGCAGATAGCAAGGCTTCTTGGGGACTCTGGGAAAAGGGAGTGTTTGGAAAGAGGGCTGGGGACTCGTGGTTCCTGTGAATCTGAGGGCAGGTGGCTAGGAGATGGGATATGATCATAGAAACGTAGGCAACTTTAAGTGGTGGCACCTCCCTGCCCCTTACTACTGCTTGGAAGGCACCAAGGCCCCCAGCCTCAATGGCAGCTTCTGAGTCTTCTCTGAGTGCACATGAGTTGGCAGCCTGGCAGCTATTGCAAGCAGCTCCAGACAGCAGGTGTTTTTGTGCCTGCTTGGATTCTCCTCTGAGGCGGAGAGCAGGAGCGAGGCCACCAGCCAGGATGAGTGGAAGGCAACTCAGCTTTTGGATGTTCCCATCTGCTTAGCTTCTGTCCTGGATGATCACACAGGGGGCGTGGGGTGGAGCACACCAGTCTGTGCTATTATCTCCTGTTCCCTGATGCTCCTGAGAATCTGTGAGGCTGAACAACTGGAGGCCTGGAGTGCAAAGCAGAGGTGTGCGGAGTCGGTGGCTGGGGTTGTCTGACTTTTGGTGCTTGCTTCTCATGGATGAGTAGGAGCAGAGCAGGTTCCACATATCCGCAGGGAGAAAGTATTGAAATGCAGTCATTCACTCATTCACTAATTCATTCCATAAAGGTTTCTTAAAAGCAGGTGCTGTACTAAGCCCTGTGATGACAGGCTAATAGGATACAATACTTGCTTCATGCAGTGCGTGCTCCGGCGGGACGGATATATAACACACAGATGAAAACTGAATGCCCTGTGACTCACTTGGATGGTGCAGTGTGCTTCTGGATGCTACTCAAGTTGCTTTGTGCGGTGATCCCACCAACAGTGTGTGAAGCTTTGATCCAATCACAGGCTCTCTGTCCCTTGCGATACTTTTGTGTCCTGCTGCCAAAGAGATGTGGTGTTATTGTTCCCCATATCTCAGAAAAGCAGAATCCTGTGACCAGGGGCCAGGCTTTAGAGTCAGGCAGACCTGGCTTCTGTCAGTTCTACCATGGTGTAGGTTACCTCAGAGGGGTGCCTTTTACACCTCAAGCCTGAAGGTATCAGTGAAGACAACTGTGGTATCTTTATAAGGACTGTCTTTTGTGAAACAGGACCTGTCAGAGTCAGGAGGGCGTTTCGCCCAGACCTGAACTCAGTGGTCTTGGATCTTGCTGATGTAGTGAGTGGCATGGTGAATCTGGAGAGCGGTCTGGTTTCTCCAAGTATGTGGAAATGTGCGGGACCCTGAGTGATTTCTCAAAACCTAGACGATGTAAATATTTTCCAAGTAGATCTGAAGAGCCTTAATGTTTGTGACTTGCTGGTGGTTCATAGTATTGATTAGTGGCCCAAGCTTTTGTTGGCCGGAGTTAAATCATCTTGTAATGTCCAACTCTGTTGGAAGAGTCACTTGACCCTCAGCATCTGCAGTGAAAAATTTCCTGTATGGGGCGGTACACTGTGTCACCTGGGACCTTAGCCTACCTCTGCCCTGGTTAAGGCTTCTACTCAGCACCTTGATGTCTATGTTGGTTGGTTTTTGACACCTTGACACAAATAATAGACATATCTGGGAAGAGAGAATCTTAATTGAGAAAAGGCCTCAATCAGATTGGCCTGTAGGCAAGTCTGTGGGATATTGTTTTACTTAAAGATAGATTTAGGAGGGCCTAACTCACTGTAGGTGGTACCATTCCTGGGCAGGTGACCCTAGGTGCTGTAACAAAGCAGGCGGAACACCTTTAATCCCAGCACTTGGGAGGCAGAGGCAGGTAGATTTCTGAGTTCAAGGCCAGCCTGGTCTATAGAGTGAGTTCCAGGACAGCCAGGGCTACACAGAGAAACCCTGTCTCGAAAAACCAAAACCAAACCAAAACAAAACAAAAAAAAGACGAGAGAAAGAAAGAAAGAAAGAAAGAAAGAAAGAAAGAAAGAAAGAGAGAAAGAGGAAGAGAAAGCCAGTAAGTGGCATGACTCCTTGACCTCTGTATGACCTCTGTATCACCTCCTGCCTCCAGGATGCTGCCCTGACTTTCTTTGATGGTGAAGTTATGAGGTATAAGATAAAATAACCGTCCCCCCCAGTTGCTTTTGGCCATGGTGTTTTATCACATCAATAGAAAAGCTAGTTAAGCCAGAGTCCGAACATAGCCAGGCACATTTCAGGCAGACTACAGCCTCCGTTTATCCCATTTCTGATATAGAACATGACTCATTTGTTTGTGTGGTGCTTGGAATTAAACCTATGGCCTTTGTGCATTCCAGGAAGCTGGGTCAGGAGGTAGACTGGCCAGGAGCCTGTTTGCAGAAGGGGCGGGGCAGCACACTAGGCTCACATACTGGGTTCATGGCCCCAGTGACATGGCTGGATAAGAAGATGACTCTGCATATCAATCACACAGAGATGTCTGAGTGACTCATGTCCCTTTATGAGAGACTGGAAGAAAGACTGTCTGAAAGAGCTATCGTTAAGATGTCACCTTCCCTGATATTGACACTCTGGTCACTGCCAAGAGCAGCCTGGACCATACATCAAGATTCACTGCCTCATACCGCCTGCCTCGAGCAAAGATGATGTCTGTGGACACTGGTGACCCAGATGCCGTCTAGGGTCTTGCACCAGTAGTAGAGATGGAGGGGCTAGGTGCCCCAAATAGGAGTCCTAGAACATGTATGGATTGGTGCCTGAGGATCACCCCTAGAATATTTGGGAAGCATTTGGATCAGGGATCTCCAAGAAGCCAAGACTCAGAGAGATCAGATCCTCTGCCCGGCTCTGGTTCACTCTCCCCACCACCAAAGACATGTGGTGGTTGGATTATGACGTCATCATTCTTTCCCTCTCACACATTTCCATTGCAGAGTACAGGGAAGGGCTAGTAATATGGTTGTCCTGGGTGCCTCCAACCTCTGCTAGAAACTGCCCTGCACAAGTCAGCTGACAGCATGGTGAAGAATCTTCTTTCCCTTTTTATCCCCCCCCCTTACTCCTGCTTCTCCTCCATTTCCCTACCCCCTCTCTCGAGTATCTCACCACACAGTCCAGGCTGGTTGTATGTTCTTTAAATAACTAACCTAGGCTAGCCTCTCAGCCCTCCTGGTTCAACAAGCAGCATGCAGGGATTTCAGGCACATGCTCAGGTGTTTCTTGACTTTTAATTTTTTTTTAAGCTAACATAAACAATAGGTTCATTTTAGCATCTCACAAATAGATGTTATCTTACTCTGTCTTAATCCTCCTCTGCCCCTTGTTGGTCCTCTTCCTCCCAAAAGTCTTTCCTCTCCCCATTTTTCTGTTGGGAGCCGACTCCTAGCCGAAAGTGGCTATCATCTTTGCAGCCATCTTGAGCCATATACCCTGACAAGAGACTTGTTTTCAACAGCCTGCAACAGCTGAGCACACTCTGATAAACATCTTGTTTTTCTCCCGTTTCTTGTTTTGCTGTTTAGTGTAGCCATCTGCAAGGCGCACATGGTATCCACACTGCAAGGCACGTGGCATAGTGCCTTCAGCTGTGTTCCCCTGCTTGTCCACGAGAGCAAGGCATGTGGTAAAGTATACAAATACCCAGGATTTCCTTTCACTAAAGAGAGATTTGATCAGACTCCCTGTCTTGTCTTCATTCTTCACGTCTCTTGCCCCTCTATCCCCACTCTCTCTCTTGCTAGACTCTGACCCGCGGACTGGAGCAGCAGCTCAGGCCGGGGCATAGTGACCCCCAAACATGGGGCAGAACGGGTCATTACATCTTTCTTCCCTTAAGATCTCATCTTTCCCACAAGTCCTCTTTCTACTTTCATCACTCATTCACACGCATGCGGACACACACACACACTCAAATGCACACACGAACCCACATGCGTGCACCCCTAAATTCTGCATATAAAAGAAAAGATAGCTTTGTTCTGAATCTGGCTTATTTTGTTTGCTTATCTCCACATGTTTTTTTAGACCCCTTCATCTGTTAATGGATGTTTAGGCTTGTTTCTTAGCTATTGTCTATACCGCAGCAATAAACACAAGTGTACATTTGCGGTCTGTTGGCTTAGAATCCCAAGAGCATATTCGTGGCCTTCTATGTTTTAGTACTTTAGGAACTTCCACACTGACTTACACAGTAACAGCATCATTTTATACTCCTATGATGAATATAAAACTCATCAGTGAACACAGGCTGCTCTTCCCCACGTTCCAACAGTCTTGGCTGCCCTTGGATTTGCTGTCAGTCATTGTGACTGGGGTCAGACGTGCATTTTCCTGCTGGCTAAAGGTGGTGAACACTTTCCTTCTATATTTATTGGCCATTTGGGTTTCTCATTTTGAGAATCGTCTTATTGATTAAAATTTTTGGATTTAATTTTTTAAAAACATTATTTATTTTGTTTTGGGGGATTATATTATAATTACATAATTTCTCACTTCCCCTTTCTCCCTCCCAACCCTTCTGTATAGCCCTCCTTGCTCTCTTTCAAATTCAGGGCTTTCTTGTTTCATTAACTGTTGTTGCATATATATATATACATATACACATATATATTTCTAAATTTGTAAACACACTCTGCTCAGTCTATATAATGTTACTTAGACATATATTTTCAGGGCTGACCATTTGATATTGGATAAACAATTAGTGTGCTTTTCCCTGAGGAAGACTGCGTTTCCTATTCTTAGCATTCCTTATTTGCTTGTAGCTCTTTGTGTAGGGTTGAGGGATATTTAATTATTATTATTTTTTAGTTCTTTATATACTGTAAATATGACTCCTTTGTCTGATGTATCATGAGTAAAGGTTTTTCTCCCATAGCATCATCTCTCTATTTTGCTGATTATTTCTTGAGATTTTACTGCACAGGAACTTTTTTTTGTTTTTGTTTCTCGAGACAGGGTTTCGCTGTATAGTCCTGGCTGTCCTGGAACTTACCCTGTAGACCAGGCTGGCCTCGAACTCAGAAATCCGCCTGCCTCTGCCTCCCAAGTGCTGGGATTAAAGGCATGTACCACCACCGCCTGGCTTTTAACATGTTTTTTTTTTCCCACAGGAACTTTCTAACTTCGTGTAATCCTATCTGTCCGTTTGGGGGATTATTTCCTGGGCTATTTGAATCCATTTCAGAAAACGCTTGCCCATGCCTGTATCTTAAAGTGTTCTCTTCGATTTCTTCTCCCAGTTTCAAGCATCTCTGGTCTTACATTAATGTCTGTCATCATCCTGACCTGGTCTTGCACTGGATGAGCACTAGGCATCCAGTGGCGTTCTTCTTGCTGTGACCTTCAGTTTGCTCAGCACAATTTGTTGAAGAGCCTATCCTTCCTCCAGTGTATGCTTCGGACATCTTGATGGAAAGCTAGGTGTTTGGTTTATTGTATGCATTGTGATTCGTTTCTGAGTCACCTATTCTACCCACAAGTGTGTTTTCTTGTGCCAGGTTTAGATTTAGTCTCTGTTTTGTGGTTTCTTTCTGAATCCTCTATTCTGTTCTGTTAGTCTACTTCTGTGTGTGTCGGGTATGCTATTGTGGTTCCTATGGCTCTTTAGTATAATTTGAGATCAAGTATTTATGCTTCTGTTTAGGATTGCTTCAGTTATTTGGGGTCTTCTGTGCTACCAGATGAACTTGGATTGTCATTTCTACTTTTGTGAAGAATGCGGTTGGAGTTTTGATGGGCGTTGTGTTAAATATATAGATTTCTTTTACTAATATAATAATATTGACATTAGTTCTGCCAGTCTAAGTGTATGAAAGATTTTTACATCTTCTAGTATCTTCAGTTATTTCTTCAGTGTCTTAAAGTTTTCATTGTAAGGGTCTTGTACCTTGTAGGTTAAATTTATTCCCAGATATTTTACTTTTAAGACACTGTGAGTGGGATTCCCCCCGACCCTGATTCCTTGCTTCCACTATTGGTGATACAGGAAAGCTACTTAAGAAAAGGATTTATTTATTTATTTATTTATTTATTTTTCACATGTATGTGTGTGTGTGTGTGTGCGTGCGTGTCACACACACACACACATAAACGTGCACTGTAGTGTGTAAATGTGCATGCCACAGAATGCATGGAGGGCCAGAGGACAATTAATAGAGATTATCTTTCTCCTTCCACCATCTCATCCCAAGAGGTGAACATAGGTTGTCTGGCTTAGAGGCCAACACTAGCTCAGCGAGCCACTTTGTTTCCCCACTGCTGGTTCTTCTGTTACAATTTTGTATTCTGTTACATTCCTCCAAAGGGTGTATTGGGTATATGAGTTTTCTGTTTTCTGGTGAGTCTTCTTCTTCTTTTTCTTCTTCTTTTTTTTTTTTTTTTTTTTTTTTTGGTTTTTCGAGAAAGGGTTTCTCTGTATAGCCCTGACTGTTCTGGAACTCACTCTGTAGACCAGGCTGGCCTTGAACTCAGAAATCCACCTGTCTCTGCCTCCCAAGTGCTGGGATTAAAGGCGTGCCCCACCACTGCCCGGCCTGGTGAATCTTCTTAAGTATAGACTCATGTCATCTGCATATGGGATGCATTGGTTTTCACTTTCCTGTTGCCTTCTATTTCTTCCTCTTGTCTCTATGCGCTAGGTACAGTTTTGAGAATGATACTAACTGTGAGGAGAGAGAGGGGTACACTTGTATAATTTCAGAGGAAACCCTTCCAGCTTTTAATGTTTCATGTGATGTCAGCTGAAGCTGTGAGCTTTTGTTAAGTCTCTTCCTTATCTTTCTAGTTTCTGATCATGTTCCACGTTGTCAGAAACCTTCCTGCATCTATTGAGTTGATCATGTGACTATGTCCTTAAGTTTATTTATTGACTCATTGATGTTGAAGCCTCACATTCTTCAGAGGAAACCAACCTGCTCATGATATATAATCCTTTTAATGTCTTCATGTACACAGGAGCAATCAAACAGAAGAATAATTATTTTTCTAACTACCTTACTGAAGAAATTCTTTTCCTTTTTTTTCTTTTCTTTCTTTCTTTTTTTCTTTTTTTCTTTTTTCTTTTCGACTGAAGAGATTCTTACATCTGTGCTCATCTGGGAAATTTTCATGTAATGTAGCCTTGTCCAGTTTGGGGAAGAGTGTTTCTCACTTCACAGACTGTCTGGTAGTGCTGTTTCACTTGTTACTTTGTAGAGCATTGGTGTTAACTCTTCCTTAAAGGTTTGGTAGACTTCAGAAGTAGCTCTATCTAGTCCTGGGTTTCTCTATGTGGATAGACTTTTAATTTCTACTACATTCTCCCTGTTTGTATGAAGTTGTTTGTAGCAGGATACTTACTCTGCTACATTGTATTCGCAGTGGAGCTCCGTGATTAGGCAGTAGAAGAGGAGGTGGAGCTGGGAGAGAAAGAGAGGAAGGGGAGGGGAGAAATAGAGGAAGGGGAGGGGAGAAATAGAGGAAGGGGAGGGGAGAAATAGAGGAAGGGGAGGAGAAGAAGGAGGCAGAGAACCACAGCTGGGTCAAAAGCTGTCCTGGGTAGCAACTTCTATCAAAAGGTTAGATATTGGGTAACAACTCTAATTGTGTGGACATCTTGTTGATTGAGGACTTATAAATATATAAATCCTTTAGATAATCATTAAGCTTTAAGAGTCTCATTTCTACCGGGTCCTGCGAGGATGGCAGATATTGTCTGGGGTTCAGCCGAGCTTTGTGGATGCAGCGTGGGGGATTGGCAGAGCCATCCCCCATGCTGGCATCTCATGGATGTCAGGGCCTGCATATCTCGCTAGCCATAGCCCTGGTCAGAGCTGAGGAGCAGCAGGAACTTAGTGGCTGCTCAGGAACAAGCCAGGGCAGGCACTGTTTTCTAAATATCACCCTCCAGTTGTTTAAGTTGTTTGTCTTTTTACTTTTGATAGACCATATGGCCTAGAATTTAACCCATTTCTTATCGAGTTTAAAATAGAAGTTTAACAAATACTCCCTAATGATTCTCTACATTTCACTGAAATTGGTTGCAACTTCCCCTTTCCGTCTCTAGTTTAATTCATCTGTGTCATCCCTTTCTTTCGATTAGTTTACTTTTGAACTTTGTATCTTATTTGTCTTTCCAAAGAAGTACCTTTTTGTTCCACTGTTTCTATCTAGTCTTCGTTTAGTATCAATTTCATTGATCTTTTTTTAACTCTGCTCATCACTACTTCCCAATGCCTCTTGCTTTTAGGTTTAGCTTATTTTTGCCTTTCTTCCTCCCTCCCTCCCTCTCTTTTCTCTCCCTCTCTCCCTCCCTCCCTCCCTCCCTCTCTTGTCTTCTCTCACTCTCCCCACCCTTTAAGATCTCGAAGGACAGAGCAAAGCTATTTATTTGAGATGTGTGGTCTTTTTAATGTAAGCTCTTATAGCCATAAATTTCCCTCTTGAAACTGCATCCTCTGTACTGCAAAGGTTCTAGCAAGCTGTGCTTCCATTTTTAATAGGTTCTAGGTATTTTAAAATCTCCTCCCCGATTTCTTCACACATCTGTTTATTCAAAGGTCTATTCTTTATTCTCCAAATATTTATGTAGTTTCTGTAATTTCTTCTGCTATTGCTTTGTAGCTTTCTTCCATTACAATTTTTGTAAGATAAAAGAATTTATTTTAATGGCTTTGTCTTTGTTTAGTTTTGTGACTCATAATGCAATTCATTTTAGAGAATTTTCTCCAGGTTGCTGAGAAGAATATGTATTCTGTATCTGTCAGATGGAACATTTGATATCTGTTCAGTGCATTTGACCCATAATTTAGTTTAACTCTGAGGTGGTTTCCAGCTTAGATGACCTATCTAAAGATAGAAGTAGGGTTTGGAAGTTATGATTGTACTGGGGCCTATCTGTTCCTTTTTTGCCTACTAGTGTTTTATAAAATTGAGAGCTCCAATGCAGTCATACATTTATAATTTGTGTAAATTTATTAATATGTAGTACCCTTCTTTATTTATCTCTTCTGAGTAACTTTTATTTGAAGTTGAATCTGTAAGATACTAGAATAGCTGCCACAGCTCATTTCACTTTCTTGATAGATGAACTACCATACTTTGTGGGCATCTTTGCCAGTGAGGTGTGTTTCTTGGTGACTACACAGTTAAATCTAGTTTAGTTTTTTTTTTTTTTTTTTTTAACCAAAGCAGCCAGTGCTTCTCCATTAATGAGTGAGGTAATTTACAGCCAAGCCTTTTTTTTCTTTGGTTTTTCAAGACAGGGTTTCCCTGTGTAGTTCTGGCTGTCCTGGAACTCACTCTGTAGACCAGGCTGACCTCAAACTCAGAAATTCGCCTGCCTCCCAAGTGCTGGGATTAAAGGCATGTGCCACCACCGCCCGGCAACAGCCAAGACTATTTTTTTTTTGTTTTGTTTTGTTTTTGTTTTTTCGAGACAGGGTTTCTCTGTGTAGCCCTGGCTGTCCTGGAACTCACTCTGTAGACCAGGCTAGCCTCAAACTCTCGAACTCAGAAATCCGCCTGCCTCTACCTCCCAAGTGCTGGGATTAAAGGCGTGCGCCACCACCGCCCGGCAAGCCAAGACTATTATTGAGAGATATTTACTAATTCTTACTACCTTTTCTTTTCTAGTTGCATGGATTCTTTCTTCTACTAGAAACAGGAATTCTTTCTTCCTACTAGTAACAGGAATTTGCTGGTTTCTTCCTGTCTTAGTTAGGGTTACTATTTCTGTGATAAGGTACCATGGCAAATGCAGCTTGGGGAGAAAGGGGTTTATTTTATTCACAGTTCCATGTAACAGTTCATCGTTAAAAGCACTGAGGGCACCAACTCAAACAGGGCAGAAGCCTGGAGGCAGGAGCTGAAGCAGAGGCCATGGAAGAGTGCTGCTTACCGGCTTGCTCCTCATGGCTTGCTCAGCCTGCTTTCTTATAGAACCCAGGACCACCAGCCCAGGGATGGTCCCACCCACAATGGACTGGGCCTTGCTCCATCAATCACTAATTAAGAAGATGCCATACAGGCTTGTGTACAACCCAATATTAAGGAGGCATTTTTTTTTTGTTGTTATTTTTTTTTGAGACAGGGTTTCTCTGTGTAGCCCTGGCTGTCCTGGAACTCACTCTGTAGACCAGGCTGGCCTCCAACTCAGAAATCCACCTGCCTCTGCCTCCCAAGTGCTGGGATTAAAGGCGTCCGCCACCACTGCCCGGCTGGTTACTTACTTTCATGGTTTGAAATAAACCATACTTTCTTGTCTTTTAGAGTTGTTAAGAAACCTGGTGTTTTCTTGGAATGTTTGCCTTTGTGGGTATGTCAACAGTTTCCTTTTATCCTTTAATAGTGTTTCTGTGCTTCACATTTTTTATATCCCGACAATAGTGTGTTGAGAAGACCTTCTACTTTTATCATGTCAAGCTAGGATGATGTATGCCTCTCCTGTCTGGATGTCCATTTCCTTCCCTAGACTTGGAAATTTTCTATTATTATTTCCTTTAATAGATACTTATTTCTTTAGTTTTTAACTTTAGCCCCTTCTTCTGTTCCATGGGTTCTTAGGTTGCTCTCCTGATAGCGTTCCAGTGTTCTCAGATGCTGTGGTCATGCGTGTTCACTTTTACTTTATTGACTGTTTCATTGAGTGTGGGCATCAGCCTTGGTAATTTTTTTTCTCTGCTTGGTTGAGCCTATTAGTAAACTCTTCATTGTGCTTTTTATTTAGTTCATTGAATTCTCATTTTCAATATTTGCGTTTGCTTCGTTTTCTTAAATCTCCACTTCCTCACTCAGATTTTCTTTCATGTTGCCTTTTCTTCCATTTTACTGATTTTCTCATTCATTTTGCTGCCTTTGCTCTTTGTGTTCTGGATTTAATTAATTTGCTTGTTTGTAATCTCCATGGAGTCACTGATTTCCTTCTCTAAATTTTTGAGATTATCACCTTCCATTTTAGCTATTTCAGTATTTCTGAAATCTATAGTCAGGACATTTGGAGTTGGACTTTGTTTTCCGTGTTTATTGTATTTCTCTGTTGCGTATCTGCTGGAGAAGTCTTCCAGTTTTATTTTGGAGAAATTTTATTGTGAAGGCTGCTCTTGACGACTCAATCCCCAATGCCATTTAACAAAAAGAAAACATGTTTCTATGATGACCAAAAAAAATCATACAATATATAGAAATATGCTCACAGTGAGATGGATTGGCTGGTAAAGGTGCTTTCCGAGCAGGCCTGGTGACCAGAATATGGTCACAAACCCCACAAAAATGCAATGGCTCGCACTGTGATCCCAGCGCTCCTACACTGAGACGGACGCTGGAGACTGGATCTAGTGGTTTGAGTAAAAATGGCCCCCCCGGGTCTATAGGGAGTGGCACTATTAGCAGGTGTGGCCTTGCTGGTGTAGGTGTGGCTTTGTTGGAGGAAGTGAGTCACTAAGGGATGGGTTTTGAGGTCTCAGAAACTCAAACCCAGACTCAGTAGTATACTGTCTCTTCCTGCTGCCTGCGGATTCAGCTATAAAACTCTCAGCTCCTTCTCCAGCACCACGTCTGCCTGTATGCCACTATGATTCCTGCCATGATAATGGACTGAATATCTGAACTACAAGCCAGCCCCAATTAAACGTTTTCTTTTTTAAGAGTTGCCTTGGTCATGGAGTCCCTTCACAGCAATAGAAAAATCTAACTAAGACACAGGAGAATCACCTAGAAGTGTGGGGGCCAGCTAGCCTGGGGTATGCATCGTAGCAGAAACAAGCGAGATCTTGTGTTAGGAAGGTAGAAGTAATGCAGACTCCTGAAAGTTACCTCTGGTCTTCACACATGTGTACCCATACTCATCCACACTAATAATACTAAATAAAATTGAGTTTAAAATTATATCAAGTATGAAAGGGGGGAACATCAAAATCTTGAAATATTAAGTAAAAATACTGCTAGACATGTAGTTAGAAGGAAAAAAGGGGGAGTTGAGGAAGGCTACTGAGAGGGGGTGTCTAAGGAAGGGATGGGGAGGAAGAGCTAGAAGCAGCTTCTCTGTGTCCTGAAAGTCTTAGAGATAGCCAGTTGTATGCATGGAGGGAGGGGGCACTTTTGAACTCATCTTTCCTATAGTTTGTGCTGGCGTGGAGACAGGATTGGACAGGTGCCTGATGTCCACTGGAGCCACCTTTACTTGAATAGCTTCCCTTCTTTGAACACCAGGGCCACTGAGGTGAGCAAACCTTCTCACTCTGAAGATTTCCCTAATCACGCCGGCTAGGGTGTCTGACACTCAGCTGGGAGTGTCTCCTAAGTGTATTCTGAGTGCGGTAAGTAACCACAATACTGAGATCTGTACAGGCAGAGGGCATGTCTTCATGCTTTCACGATCTCTTAAATAATAATGACTCTGCCGGGGATGCACTTACATTTTGGCTCTATAGCTGTGGAAAGCAGACAGTCCTGGCTACTAATCACATACTAAGAGAAGCTCAGCGTTATCAGACTCTAGGCTACCACTGGGGCCAGGGCTATTGCACATCGCCACTGTCTGAGGCAAGCCTCCTGCTGCCTGAACATTTCAGCTTGTCAACTTCCTGCCATTCTCCACAGCTTCTGCTAGAGCTGGCTTCCTCTGGAACTGAGGGAGGATAAATTGAGGCATACCGCACTGTGGCTATTCCCCATTTTCATGCTCAGCTTTAAAAAAAGGAGTTCCCTCTCCAGGTGGTACCCAGGCACCGCCTTCTACTTCCCAAGGTGTGACAGAATGGGATTCCTCCCACTGCTGACTATCTGTGGAGGAGTCATTCTCACCTGAACTGGATGTGAGTCTTTGAGGGTGCGCATTTGTCCTGAGGATGAGACTGCTCAGGCTACCCTCTGGAGGAGCAGCCCCTATATTCCTGTCCTGTCCCGTGTGCCTGAGAGCAGTGTAGCTGGAGCTGGGCTTTGTATGGCACCATGCCTTCTGTCTTTTTCTCAGCTATGTAAGAGTCACCTGGCATGGTAATGCCTGCCTTTAAATTCCAGCACTCTGGGAGGCAGAGACAGACAGACCTCTGTGGGTTTGAGGCCAGTCTAGTCTACAAAGTGAATTCCAGGACAGCCAGGGCTACACAGAGAAACCCTATCTCGAAAAAAACTAAACCAACCCCAAAAAAAGTCATTTTCATATAGGAATTTTTTGTTGTCCAAGCACAATGTGAAAACTAAGGGCACTTAGAGATAGGAACGACATGTTTTGGTAAGTAATGGCCTACACTGAAACAATGGACTTTGAATTACAGTTGTCCCTTGGGACTTGGGGTGGGTTGTTGAGAATGTCTGGCAAATAACAAACCTTCAGATGCCTGTTTGTATAGAAGCTGTGAGCTTGTTCCCATGTATCTTAGAACATCTCTACCAATGCCTTCTATTCCGCAAATATTACAATATAGCTGACATATTGTACCCTTTAGGGAATAATGACAAAAAATGGTCTGCTATATACTCAGCTTAGAGGTCAGCTTATTTCTCCCTGAATATCTGCTGGCTGGTAGGACAGATGTAGAATTCACAGCCATGAGGCCTATTATCTGGAAAGTGGGTGAGAAGTTGATGGAGAGGGGGTGATTCTGGTGTGAAAGCTAGACCCAAGGCTAACTTTGCCAGGGACATACCTGATCAGGTTAGCACTGTATCCCAGTGTTGCTGCAGAACCAGAGGGAGGGACACATGAATGTCACTTCCAGTTACGAGGGTTTCAGTCAGTTCTGATCTCACGAAGCACTCAATTCACCCATTTGGGTGACTCATGCTAAAGTTGATTCTTTGTGCGTTTTGTTTTTTCTCTGTTTTAAAAACTATTCTGAGCCAGGCGGTGGTGGCGCATGCCTTTAATCCCAGCACTTGGGAGGCAGAGACAGGTGGATTTCTGAGTTCAAGGCCAGCCTGGTCTATAGAGTGAGTTCCAGGACAGCCAGGGCTACACAGAGAAACCCTGTCTCGAAAAACCAAAAACAAAACAACAACAACAACAACAAAACTGTTCCATGCTAGGTACTGAACTGAGGGCCTCTTGTATGCTAGGCAATTGCATTACCACAGAGCTACACTCATACTGGATTGGTTCTGAACTCATTACTCATTCTAGAGCCCAGTGTGGCCCTGACTTGTGATCCTCCTGCCTCAGCCTCCTAAGCAGTTGAGCTTTATAGGCATGTCCACCATGCCTAGTACATGTTTCTGATTTTAGGATCTGTTATAGTCCTAGTCAAGTGTCCCCTTAACCTTTCTGAGTAGAGGAAACCAAGATCTAAGGGACCAAATTTCTTTGGAAATTAAGAGTCAGACCCAGAAAAGAAACCTTTGCAACTTTGTGACACAGTCCCCTCAAAAAAACCTGGCCTCCTTATGGAACTTAGAATATTCCAATCTCCATGGCTCTTCATTAGGCATGCCTTCCCAGTTCTACTCTCTCTGTGCACCATCTCAGGAGCCAGATAAACATTGTTAGGGACTAAGCACACTTTCCATAGCAAGTTACCAGGAAGCCCAAGGCCCTAGAAGGAAGAAAAGCTGTTTTGAGTCCCAACAGCCTTTCTGGGCATCTGCAGCAATGAACCTCTCATGCAGCTCAAACGTGAAAATAATGTGGCTTGAAATGGTGTCCTTACCGCTATCTGTGCACAAGGCTTAAAGCCACAAATGTGCTCCTGTCACTGGGGAACCAAGGTGCTAGAAGGCCTGCTGGACTACACCCGGGTGAGTCTGGGAACACTGTGAGGTCTGATAGGTGAGTGCTGGACTCCACTGAGCCTGACCAAGGACGGAGGGCAGAATCTTCTTCCTGCTTCTCTACTTTGTCTGACTGAGGGGTTTGATCTCTGCTGTGCAAAGTTTCAGGGGATTTGGAGTAAAAGCCTTCATCAAGAGGAAAGGCACGTAAAAGAACCTGCACGTCCTGGTGAAGGACCAGTCAGAGGACCGGGAGGAAGGCAAGCAGGCTGTTTTCTCAGCACAAACCAGGTCTAAGCATCCTTTTCAAAGTCCTTTCTTCCAGCTGATTGCTTGTCTGTGCCAGGGTCTGAATATTGGAAACTGTATTCAATTTCATGGTGTCCAGCAGCAGGCTAATCTGGTCAAGGGTGAGGCAAAGATGAAACATTGTCAACATTCCATCCGGTGCTAAGGGCCCAGGGAGCTGATGAAAAAGACAGTAGACAGACAGACAGACAGACAGACACACACACACACACACACACACACCTATCCAAAAACTAGTGAGAAAAGGAACAAAGTTAAAAGGAACTTAGGCTGTAACAATTCCAGCAATGGACAAGCTGTCAAGATCAAGTGTTCAAGGTCCTTGGCTAAAAGGCTAGCCGAAGGCCAGGCTGGTCTACGGCAGACCCTGTATTTTTTTTTTTTAACAGAAAATTAAATGGTTTAGTATGTAATAGGCACATACAGCTAGCATCTACTCACTTAGCACTGTTTAATTCATGAGAAAAAGAACTGGAAAATCACCAGGCTATTCTGGAACCATACCATGTAGTCTACGCTCATTGGAATAAAAAAGCCATCGTTTTGAAATGTAAGGAATCAAGTCAAATTGCTAAGCTACTAGGTGTTAAAATGGAGAGTCTGGGGAATATTTTGACTTTTCCTTTCTCCATGTTTGTGTCCTGGGTGCATTCCAGTCCACCCTTTTAGGACTGGAGACATGTCCTGTGAAACCTGAGGCATCCCTGCCTGGAGCTCTGCACCTTACGTTTGCATCCTGGTGTCTAGCAGTTTGTAGCCACCTGTTCCCATCTGATCCTTCCCCATCTGTCTCGCCCGCCCGCAGGCTCTACAGGACCTGATTTAGGCTAGCCTCCAACCTCACACCAGCAGCAGGGTAGACATTGTAGCATTGTAGTAAATCCCCCAGGCTGACCAGCAGGAGAAAGAGTCCTGAGCTGAGTCCGCCCAGTACAAGATGTATCCCAGCTGTTGCTTCAGCTGACAATCAGCAGACCGTTGGATACATAGGTGTGGGAGCTGCAGAGACAGACCAGCAAGCCAGGGCAGACGATAACTGGAGTCAGAGATTAGCAGGCTGCTCTGAAGAATCACATTGTCTCTTGTGCCTTGGGTGCCAACTGCCTTCCTGCCCCACCCTGGCTGGTTGCTCTCTGAGGCGGCACCAGTTAGGAGGGTGTGTGGCCTCAGCATTCGGAAACCCTTTGTTTATACTGTGCTGACCTCTAGAGGCTTCCAGTGAAAGGACATCCCAGAGGAGCCATTTCATTTTGGCATCCACATCCACTTTGGGGCTGTTTCCCTAGAAAACAAAATGCTAGATTCTTTTCACACTTCTTTGGCTGCTAATCACAGCTTGCCCAGGATGTTTTGTTTTGTTTTAAAGTGGCATTCTTTTCTATTCCAAAAAAGAAAAAAGGGGAAAGATGGGTCAGAGATTCAGAGGAGCTTTGTGCCTCTTATGGTATCAAAAGGAAAAGCGTGAGTGGGTTCCAGAGGCATTTCAGCCCAGCTTCTAAACTACCAGACGGCTAAACCTGACAAATGGAGGAATATTTAGTTGACTAACTCAGCAGGACACTGGGCTAGACACCCAGCCCTGGAGTTTCCAAATACTGGGGTGTGGGTTGTTTTTCCCTGTTGTGAATCCACCCATGTGTGTTCAGCAAGCCCTGGGGACACTGTGGTACCTACCCCACCTGCCTGACATCACTATGGAAACAATTGTTTATTATATCCCTAAGCAAGGAACCCTGTCCTTCCGTCTTTGCTGTAGTTTGAATCCTGTGATGTACTATAAAGGGAAGGGGTGTATGCTGAGGCAGGAGGACACCTCCAAGCATTTGAGCTGATATGCGGCTGTGGATTATCACTTGGAAAAGGGATCCTGGGGAAAAGTATCACCATCATTGCTTTAAGGGACCTTGTGGTACTCCCTCTTCTACAGCAGGGCTGTACAGGTGTTCTACTGATGCTCCTCCCCCAAGGGAAATCAGAAATGAGGTCACCAGGCTTACTCTTACCTATGAGAAATCAAAAGGATGGGGGATGGGGACAGTGCCACACAGACTGTCAGGGAGGGACCTGTCTAGGCCAGAACCTTCCTCCTGCCAGAGATTAGCAGGGTGAGAGGAGAGATGAGTAACACTGAGATCTGTCCCTACACGTAAAGGAGCCGAGCCTGTGTGATCAAGTCATAGAAACAGGAAATTTCTCATGATAAAAATCTGTCTACATGGCCCTTCTGGAGCCGGTCTTTGACCAGAGAGCCTTAGAATGTGCACACACAGCTTTCCTCTGGATTTGGAACCTTTGGCCAATACCAAGGACCTCCAATGACATTAAACACACACAGCCTCCAGTTGGGGCTGCTAAGCCATTTTCAAGTTTAGAGACCCCCTCATTCGGAGGGAGAAACTGGATCTTCAAACAAAGGATGAAACTTCCTGCCAACTTTCGGAGCTCCTTCTGACACGCCTTTGTCTAGTGAATAAAAGCAACTGGGAGTAAGGGGTTGAGGAAGTGTCATCCTGCCGTTACTGGACTGTCACAGGATACAGATTTCTAATTGTGCCACAAGGCACTCCTAACTAGGTTTGCAAAAAGGAATTCTCCCATATGAAACCAGTGCTAGTTGAAAGGGAGATGATACATTGTTAAATACTAGCCAAAGTATTTAGTTAGATGCAATGCTCCCAAGCACGTGAATTACCGACTTTTAAACCCACCTCTGAGGTAACTGCTCCCTCCCGCCCCAGTGCCCATGGTCCCGGCTCTGCATTGATGAATAACACACAGTGTTCTGTAACGGAAATCTGTGGAACGAGCAAAGAAGACAAAGAAC
Source organism: Grammomys surdaster (assembly GCF_004785775.1). Classification (NCBI taxonomy): domain Eukaryota; kingdom Metazoa; phylum Chordata; class Mammalia; order Rodentia; family Muridae; genus Grammomys; species Grammomys surdaster. Next base: position 2,642,984 of record NW_021621002.1, read on the forward strand.
ACCGGGGCTCGAAGGCTCTTTAATAGCAAGCGTATGGTAATTACATCCTCTGATGTGGGCCTTGCTCTCATGGGAGGGAGGAGGAAGCAGACAAGGTGCAGAGAGAATTTCCACAGTTCCCTCTGAAGCATCTAACAAAGGACATAGTTTTTAGCAACCCATTTCACAGTTTGTCACTTACAAAAGAGATCTCTGAAAAGAAATGCAAACTCAAAGAAAGCTTACACATCACACAGGAAAAACTCCCTGTCTTAAAAAAAAAAAAAAAAAAAAAACCCAAACCAGAAACAAACAACAATGTCCCTTCTGATTTGCTTCTCTGGAGAAATCTCACTTGTATGCAAATAAGCACTGGATTGAAAGCTGGGTTCAGATTTGCCCGGCACTAAATATTTATTTCAATGCCTTTTAGAAAGCTGGCATTTCACTTGGGAGTCAGAGGCAGGCGGATTTCTGAGTTCGAGGCCAGCCTGGTCTACAGAGTGAGTTCCAGGACAGCCAGGGCTACACAGAGAAACTCTGCCTCGAAAAACAAAACAAAACAAAACAAAACAAAAAAAAGCTGGCATTTGTACAGAGTGTTGGTCTCTGCCAGTTCAGAAGGTTCTTGCTAAAACAGAACCTTGAGAAACAAAAAGGGAAGCCCAGGGAAAGGTAGTTCGTGAGGAGCACGCTGCCAGCTCTTCCCCTGACACCGAACATGAACACAGTCCTAATCAAACTGAACACTGCCTCCTATGTAGCTTGGTACACACTTTCAACTACTCGGAACTACTCAGCCTTGCAGTGTGGTGAATGGGGCTTCTAATAGAAAATGCTCAAGGTCACTGCCATAGACCACGGGCTCCCAGCATCCCCAAAAACACTACTCCTACTCTCTATGAAACCTAAGAGACCTCAGCTTCTCAAGTCATGTCGGCTACCATCAAACCAAAGAAACTCGCCCGAGTTTATACGAAAGAGGAGTGTTTCTTTTTTTTTTTTTTCTTTTTGGTTTTTCAAGACAGGGTTTCTCTGTGTAGCCCTGGCTGTCCTGGAACTCACTCTGTAGACCAGGCTGGCCTTGAACTCACAAATCCACCTGCTTCTGCCTCCCAAGTGCTGGGATCAAAGGCACGTGCCACCACCGCCTGGCTGAGAGGAGTGTTTCTAATGTAAAAAATATTTTATGCATCTCTGGACAGGATGCAAGAAGCCATGCCTGGCATCTCCCTCCAGGTTTGGTCTAGGGACAAGAGCCTCCACCCGAGTTTCACTGACACCGGAGCACCAGTGGAGGAGAGGGTGGGTATGGCCATGTTCTGTCATCACAGTCCCTCCTGAGCCAGCACTCTTGAAGGTGAGCTTCCCTGGCTGGCGGCTGATTTTATTTTTAAGGGAAGGAATTCCACCAGGTGCGCAGGATACTTGCCATGCCTTTGGCTTGGCAGGGGGCATCGTGAAAGTCACAAAGCTATTACCAGCATCCGCTAAGCACTCAGTTCTCTAGACAGCCAAGGACACAAGTCATCCTATGCCCCCAGGAGGTAAGTGTGGACTATGTGCTTTGTTTACAACTAAGATGGAGACTTAACTCCTCGCCGTGCCTGTTCACCTCCTCCCAACACACGAAAGTCTTGTCCATACTACATTCTTCTCACTGTAGAAAACCAGACTTGATTAAACTGTTTCCCAACTATCGAGCTTTAACATGCAATAACTAAAATTTCCACTCTGGGATCACAACACCCCGGGCATACTCTTTGTGCTCAGAGAAACTGAAACGATATTCAGAGACATGCATTGTGCTAGAGAATCGTTTCTTTCTGTGCTGAGCGGTGGTGTCGCTCCCAGACAGTTTGACTTAAGCGCACTGCAAACCTAGTTCTGACACCAGTGTGCAAGGACAGTCTCCTCATGCAGCAGAGGTTTTGTGCTTTGGTCATGGAAACACAGACTGTAGCGTGTGCTGCATCAAGCCTAGGAGTCACAAGTGGACCCTTCCATCTGGCTGAACCCTAGGGATGCTAGGCACTGTATGGGACCTCACTACCCTCCCTGGCTCTGTTCTTCGATGTCTGAAGCCTGCTTGGCTCAGTGACATCATCAGGCAGAGGAAACTAACCAGGCAGACACGAGGAAAACGTCTTCATGGGTCACACAATGATAGGATCCACCTTTGCAGTGCTGTCCGTGGCGTAATACGGATTTCAGCTGGTCACACTGACCAGCAAGCGATCAGTCCTTCCCTATATGTTGATTCTCACTGCCTCTGTCTGCCACCTACCAAGTCTTCACTGTCACTTTCTCTTTCCTGAGTGACAGGATGAGCAAAGTGTTCACCGCCATTCTCTTCCAGCTAGTCGTCATGCCAATCTCCCCTCTTGGGCTACCTGCCCACCACCTCCAAAGCCTTCAGTGTATGGGGGGCAAGAAGCAGCTTTGCCTGCCACTGGCATTCAGCAGAGACAAGCCATCTTCTGGGGCCTCTGCTTATGCCCACCTCAGGTTCCAGGGATCTGGATATCCACTGGCCACCATATCCTAAAGTAGCTGCATGGCCAGCATCTTAAGGACACCATCTTTGGCAAAATCACAAACTATTTCCTTCCCACGTCCCTCAGTGTCCTGGCTGTTGCTCTTCTGAACACATACTTCCTACGGCAGTTGCATTAGGAGAGTGTTGACAGCTAGAAAAGGAAATAGCCCTGTTTCAGAAGTCACATGACTTGTCAGTGTCCTGTAGTCAAGAGTAAGTGTCTCTCCTAACTCCCAAAGACCTTTCTCCCATGCCACTAGAATGCTTGCCTCTGTAGGCTTGGGAGGGGTCACACTGTCTCACTTCCTGATCCCTGGGCAGATGGGAGTTTTCAGCAGCCTGCTGCACCAGTAGGAGGGGTCTTAGCTCAATTTGTACAAAATAGAGAACATTAATGTGATAACATTAATCTGTATATCTGGTCAAAGTTTAAATACATTTTTGATAAAAAAAAGTTCATCTTATATTAATGTTCAAACACATGTAAATTTAAAGCCTCTGTATATAAAATCCCAGGTTACCTCAGAATGGAGCAAACTGCTCAGGTGTACTGATTTAGCTACAAAAGCCATACATTTGTGTGTAAAAGAAAGTTACCTGCCCTGGACAGTATCTACAAGACAGAGAGCTCAGTCTCCGTGCTGTAGGCTCACAAGGTGGGACCATGGGCAGGACTGCAAAAGCTGGACCTCGCACCCTGGAAGGAGCACTCAGTCTGATGTTGCTAATGGGCCACTTCAAGAGAAGTTGCTTGGCTTGAAATTAATCATTAATAAGTTTCTCCCAGGAAACAAAAGTACAAAAGCACAGATAGAAACCAGTATGTGATATCAACTGGCAGCTGAATTCTGCAATGCACCAAGGAGCGTGGGACCCTTCAAATGGCCCCTGAGTTAAACAGAATGCCCAGACATGCTGGCCATCCGCACAAGCTTCTGTCAGCACAGGTGGTCGTGGTCTTCATCATCATCATCATCTTCCTTTTGTTAATTTAAAATACTAGTATCCTGACTGGTGTGGGTGTCTGAAACGCTCCCAAACTGGGTGCACATAGGAGTCAAGCATCATCAAGGGAACGCTTGCACCCTGAGTTATGAGAACCTGAGGCACAGAAGGGCTCACAATGGCATCAGAGAATGTCCTGCTAAATATTTATTGGCTAAATGAAGACAGCAGTTACTCCTAGGAGTCGTCTGTGTGTCCTGATCGCTAAAAATCATCCTCTTTTAACCAAGCAATCCTGTAATTAAGATTCTTACTTTCATGTCTCTTTAAAATTTCACTGCAAGTAGGTTCCCTAGAGTATTTAATTATAATTTTAAATAAATCAACTTGCTGGGAGCCTTTCCTGACATTCTCTAAGGAATAAAAGATTAGGAAAGTAAAGGATTTTATTATATTAATATTTTTATCCTAGTTTATTTTCCTGTTAGATTTATCTATGGCTTCAGAGCATAAGGGGCACTTGCTCGGATCCTGGCTGTTCTCATGATTTAATAAGTTGCTGTCTTGTCATAAAGAGAAAAGGTAAATGTTTCATACGGAGGTTTATAAACAGCTTAAAGAAACCAAGCATCTATATCTTTCATCCCGTCTACACTTTTCCACTATTAGAATTCACAGGTGGTGGTGGCGCACGCCTTTAATCCCAGCACTTGGGAGGCAGAGGCAGGCGGATTTCTGAGTTCGAGGCCGGCCTGGTCTACAGAGTGAGTTCCCGGACAGCCCGGGCTACACAGAGAAACCCTGTCTCGAAAAACAAAAACAAAAACAAAAACAAAACAAAAATTCACAGGTGCCTTTGGAATCAGCATGTTTTAAAAATGATCAAACAGCCACGAAACATTTACAGTGACAGGTGGCTGGCTGCTCCATGCCCAGGTAACCAATGCGAAGATGGTGAACTCTCCCAGGATCCGAGGAGCGAGCCTCAGCCGCTCTCCCCCTCTTCGTTTGCATGTGTGCAGATCATGACTAGATATTAAAACTCATGCTTTCAAATCAAAACCTTTCACTTACGGACACTTAAAAGGGACATAAAAAGTTCAGGCTGCGCTTCTCCTCCGTCATGCTTCTCCTCAGCAAGGTCACCTGTGAGGACTCAGAACACATCCTTAATACATTCAGAGTTCTCGACATTCCAGTCAGGAAACATTAATCCTCTAATATAAACTCAAGAGGAAACAGGCAGCCACGACATGGACTCTAACTTCAAAGAGGCAAAAGCTGCCAAGACATCTCCATAGAGACTCCGACAAAGTACGGCCGAAAGTCTGGTCACTTCTGAGCAAAGCTCATCATAGATATTGTGCGGTCATTTAAAGGTATTTCATTCTCATTTGGGTGCCAGGAGCCAGATGTCGTGTTTGGAAGAGCTAATGCAAAAGGGCTACCCCTGGAGCACAGGACCCCATGGGGCGCACAGGGCTTACTCCCCTTCTGCGAGGTGACCTAGGAGTTTACTGCTGACTGACTCCCATTTGGGGGTGATCCGCCTCTGGCTCCTCCTCCTCCTCCACAACCGCACTGTACTCTTCAAATGCGTCGTCATCTGCATCTGGAAGCCCCAGCAACTACAGAGAAGAAATTAGACAAGAGAAGCAGCAGCTGTAAGCATTGCAGGCGGAAGTCCAAAGGCATCAGGCATCCAAATTCACCTGCTTAACACAGTGCAACCCCGGACTCCACTTCCCCACCACGGCTTTTACAAATTTAACAGGGGACACACCGAGCCTTCATGGGCTGCTGATTTCACTGGCTACCTTGGGGAGGCACAGCCTCACAAAACATACCATACCCAGGGTGTTGGTGAATCACACCGCAAGCATTGCCAATGTCCCCAAATCAATCCTCTGCTTTTACTTCCTCCCAACAGACACTTATGGTTATTTATGGTAAGTGGCACATGAACAAAAATGCAAATCAACTAGGATGTACAGTCGCAAAGGGTTAAGTGTCACGGCATGTTAGTAAGATAACATCTTACGTAGACTTAAAACTGGAATTTTAAATTAATGATATGAATATAAAATGTAAAAATTGTTAATTATGATACGGACTTTCTTAAAATTCATATGGATGCGCAGAGAAGAAAGATGGCAATTAAATATATTCAAGTACTGAGTTTTCTTTTAAAATTTTACATTGAGTTTGTGTGTTTGCATACATGTCACAGCATACGTGTGGTGACATGCGTGTCGCAGCATACATGTGGTCACAGGACAATGCACAGGAGTCAGTTTTCTCATTCCATCACGTGATACCAGAGACAGAATTCAGGTTGTCACACTTGGCAGCAGGAGCTATAACCCATGGAGCCATCTCATTGGCCCTTTATATTTTTGTAAACATTTAGAGAGAGGAAGGGAGGGAGGGAGGGAGAGAGAGAGAGAGAGAGAGAGAGAGAGAGAGAGAGAGAAAGTATTTCTATAAAATTGGGACTGGGAAAAACTTTTTTCCATTTCATCTATATTTTTTGTATTTATTTTACATATATATACATATATGTATTTTATGTATATGTATATGAACGTTTTGCCAGTATGTATGTGTACTATGTGCCTGCATAGTGCCCACAGAGGTCAGAAGAGGGCATCAGATCCCCTGACACTGGAATTAAGGATGTTGGTAAGCCATCCTGTGAGTTCTGGGCATCAAACCCGGGTCCCCCGAAGGAGCTTTTCATCTACGTTCCACGAGCGTTCTGTGACGCTCTATGACTATGATCAGGGAAACACAACAAGTTCGAGATGAATATATTTCAATTTCGCATACATGTGCATGTCTGTGTTTTTGGTATGTTCACTCAAGTACTGGTGCCTTTGGCAATTCGAGGTGTAGCTAGCTTGTGAGCTAGCCTTACAGGTAGCTGTGAGCTGCCCAGTGTGAAGCTGGCAGCCAAATTCAGGTCCTCCAGAAGAACAAGCACCCTTAACTGCTAAACCATCTCCCCAGCCCCATGACAATGGTTTTTAATGACATTGGTCTTCCATTAGATAGTAAATAGTATTAATCACTCATAATCAATATGAACTAAAACTTGTGCTGGCAGAACACCATGGCCTTCATTGCTCCTGGGCTTCTGTATGGGATGACGGAGTCAAGAGTGACCACAAGACATTACACCCCAGATTTGTTACCTTCAGGCCACTTAACTAAGTGGTCCCAGTGACCTAAACATTAACTACATTAAGACATTAAAGGTAGGCCTGTTCATTCCTCATGTGGCTTCTCTATTGCCCGGCCACTCCTCCTCCACTCTCTCCCCGTGGCTCAACTAAGACAACGCCTATACTCTTAAGTTCTAGAACTCTCAGCCTCAGACCCCCAGGAAAGCATGCGGGGTAAAACCAACTGGAAAGCATGCGGGGTAAAACCATCCGTGAGGCATTACTGGTCACGAGTCAAGATGGCTGCAGCCAACTGCAGACGCATGCCATGCTGTCTCTGGAGAGCTCATGGCGGCCAACAGCTCAGAAAGTTATTGCTCACTTGGGAAAGGACAGCGAGGGCTTGTCCAGCCCTGGCACACCAATCTCACGTGTCTTTGGACGTAAAGAGAAGCCCCCTTGCCTCACTACTTACTGTTTCCTTCCCACATTCTAATGAGATACAAGATGAAATTTGCCTCCTGAGAGAGAAGATGGGTAGTCACAATGAAAGTAGACAGCTGCTACGCTGCTGGTCAGGTTTTATTGAAGAGCTGCTGACAACAACTCTCACAGTCCACGCTGCAGTGTCTGACAGAGTGGGAATGCTGGAGCAGCACCAGGAGCGTCCACACCATCTGAGCAGCAGAAGAGGAGACACAAGACCACTCCGTACAGCAGAATGCCACTAACTGCAGAATAGCCCATGCCTCTGTCCAATGGTGACAACTGGCCACTTGAAATGCTGGGTTCTAGCTGGGCAGTGGTGGCGCACGCCTTTAATCCCAGCACTTGGGAGGCAGAGACAGGCGGATATCTGAGTTCGAGGCCAGCCTGGTCTACAGAGTGAGTTCCAGGACAGCCCAGGGCTACACAGAGAAACCCTGTCACGAAAAACCAAAAAAAAAGAAAAGAAAAGAAAAGAAAAGAAAAGAAAAGAAAAGAAAGAAAGAAGGAAAGAAAGAAAAGAAATGCTGGGTTCTGAAGGATTCTGAGGCTCAGTGAGAAACTGTCGTTTAGTTAGCCGTGACATTTACAGGTAAGAATGGTACAGCCGAGGCATGTATATATAAATACACGTATCTATAATGATTCTTCCTCATGGGGCACTCGGGTTACTCAGCCCTAACCCAAGCCATAAGTAGCTCTCAATCTCCTCATGAACTCAGCATGCACTGCTGAAGTAGATCCAGCAGGCTAATTGGCTAACCACACCTCTTCCCCTTCCCAGCCTCCTACCTTATTCTTCCACATGACTTCATACACACAGTTCTAGTTCTGCAGTGCCAGCCTCAGGAAGGCCCTTCCCTGGGGTAAGAAGCATCCTCCTGCTCTGTAGAGCTGAGCAGGCCTGGCATTTCCAGAGTGGGGAAGAGAAGAAGCCACTTACAGTGTCCTGGACTTCTAAGACTCCTTCATGCAGGTTCTACAAACGTATCAAGAGGCTGGAAGATGGCACCTGACCTTCAGTCTGGAAGCCTTTGACTTTGGCATGCACTCTTCTCTGTACGGCAAGCACTAGAATCTCGGCTGCGGCTCAGAGAAACTCAAGCTCAGAGGAAACAGCGAATGTTCACAGTCTGCCCACTGTTCGGCCTTACAGATACGCATCTGGTTGGGCCAACTAGCTTCTTGATCTAAAGTACAGTGGGTTCAGTGATCCGAGGAATAGCCACTGTGCCTCTTTCTGCCTCTTTCCTGCTGTGCTGGCTTTGGGAGATACTGGCTGTGAATGAGCCCTCTAGGAAACAGGAAGGAGAATTCCCTGCTAGCCTCTGCATCCCATCCTTGGACTTGCACGTAGCACCCAAGGGAGGAAAACAAGTTCACTATACTTCAGATTGAATGAAAACTGTGCTATCAACTTAGCATGTGCCTAGTACTATGTCAAGCAGCTTTATGTATGGCGCTCAGGAGACACTCAGAGACTATCCAGAGTCACTGCCGAAACGGCAGAGCCAGGACTCAAACTCTGGTGACTTGACTGCAGTCAAGTTCCCACACCCACCCACCAGGCAGGCTGCTGAGGGTATGCCAGTCAGTGCTGAGCCTGGCACCCGGAAGTTTCCATGCTTTCTACTGGGCAATATGTGTTTTCAAAATGCATCCCCAGTAGGAAATGTATACAATTAATATTTACATTATGGCAACCTGTTAGCACAAACTGCCTGGCAAACTACCAGAACTAGAGCCCAGAGTTCCAAAAGCATCATACAGATCCGTAGCAATCCAGCATGGCTGCCAATGTTCCATACCATGGGTGGTGGAGGATCTAAACCGGAGGTGAGATGACAAACAGCCTGCTAAGGAGCTGGAGCCCTTATTGTGTCTGTGCCCACATGCTCTTATGTGAAACCGGAAACGGCGAAACCATCGCTGACAGGCCTGATCTGTCTGAATGACTCTTGACAGTTACAGCTGTGCAATCCTAGTTCAGTGATTACCTTCTTCAGCAACCCGGGACTCAAACAAGTTTCTGCTCGTTGTGTAAAGGGACACACTGGCGTTCCCAGGCCTGGCTGTCCACAGAACTCCCGTGGAACAGTCCGAAATCACATAAACTGCTAGGCCCACCAGGCTTCGTGGGCCTCCACTGGAAAGGAAGAGCTGCCACCACTTGAGAATTGAAATTCTCTAGGCCCTGGTCCCCTATGGGACTAATTTCAGGTCCTGTGGACAAAGGTGCAAATTACTTGAGGCTGTGGCCAGCATGTGGCACCCTGAAGGAGTGTACATCAGTCACCTTGGGCTGGTGTCTTTATGCCGGGAGTGGAGGTGTATGCGACTTCTGGAGTCCAGAGCATCTTGGATCTGCTAGAATGCCGGAAGCATGTCCTTGCAGCTGCATGCTTCTTCCAGGGGAGGAGCATTTCTCACACTTGGCCATGCCTCTGGATCACCAAGACCACTACCTACAATGGAGATCCTGACCCACTGAGCCTGAGGGAGAACTTGTCTCTGCATTTCTGCTCTGTGGGGGCCCAGAAACCCTATTCTGGGCAGCAAGACTAGTTAAAGTATTGGGGGGGTTGAAACTGTCAGTCCTAAAACTCATGGTGAGTTTCAGTCTCCACTAGATTAGGAGGGAGAGGGAGAGGCAAGACGGAGGTGGGGGGTGAAGTGAGGAAGAGCCACAGATGCACTGTGGTGGTGGCACTGGCACGGGCCTTCCTCAAAATGACAAGGTTTTGCTTCTGTTTGTTTACTTTGTTCTGTTTTTTTTTTTTCTTTTGGTTTTCTTGAGACATGGTTTCTCAGTTTAGTCCTGACTGTCCTGAAATCTGTTCTGTAGACCAGGTTGGCCTCAATATCAGAAATTTGCCGCCTTCTGCCTCCTGGTTGCTGGCATTAAAGGCGTCACCACCACCTGGCTAAAAATGACAAGTTTTGAGTGTTCATAACATGAGCAGAAAACAAAAGATATGGAAAGGTTAAATTTCCAATTTTTAATGTCATTCATTGCAAATCCACACGGACAAGAAAAAATATTTTTCTCTTGGGCTTTCTGCCCCACTTAGGCAGCTTGGCAGTGGTGGAGTCTTTCATTTCTTCAAGGCTACTGACCAGATGGCAAAGACAGAGGCAAGGATTGCACTGTTCTGGGCCGTGTGGCATCTCCCTGCCTCCCCAGCCGCTGGATGCAGCCTTAACACTGGTCTTCACACCAGTGTCCAGAATCAGGACTGTGTTTTTCTGGTAGGAACCCCTTCTGAAGAAAAGAAACGGTCTCACAGCATTCTCAGAGATAAGACTGGGCCACCCAGAGGAAGAAGCCATGGGATAGGAGCCACAGGAACTAAAGCCAACCTGGACCATCATGGGAACATTAGCCAAAACAGCATTCAACACTGCCACAGGCACAGGTAGATACCCAAGCTCCATGAAGGAGAGAGGGGAGAGAGGTTCCTCCCTGAGAGAGCAGCAATCTGAGCCAACACAGGCTCTCCCTTTACCCTGACTTCAAAACCCACATATGCTGTGCTGTCCTTTAACCTTCAGAACGGGGCTCTGGTGATAGACAATTAGAACATTTTTTGTGGGAAATCTGATGAAGCAGAAGAAAAACAGAAGGAAGAAGGATGGCTCAAAAGGGGGGAGGGGGGAAGAGTTACATTTTCTTCAAAGATCCAACCAGATCTCAGAGTGTGTGGAATGAGGCTCTGTGACACTGATTATTTTGGTGTAGGAAGTGCAGGTAAGAAGAATGGAACGCAGTTCGCAGACACTGCTCCATCCAGGTGGCATGGCCTTGTGGTGATACTGCTCTAGCCTACGGCTGCCACAGGCCCAGCTTTAGCAAGGTCAAGCAGACAGGGTTGATGAGGCTCCTTGGGGGCAGAGGAAGGCTACAGAGAGATATGTCCTTAGCTCTGTGGAGAGACTGCACAAGGCAGGTGATTGGCTGATGACCTTGTGAAAACAATCATGAATGCAAGTGGGCACACTGGCATTTTAAAGTCCCACACCCAGAATGCAGCTGTCTTAAGGCACAGGTGAATGCACTTGTCTTGGGGATGCCGCCATTTAACTACCGATACGATACCCAGGGGAACTCAGCACTGGTTTCCTGGCTCATAATCTTCCTGACTGAATAAGGTCTTCTCTCAACTAGGAGAGCAGCAGCCGAACCCTGCCCGTGCCTTCTTTCCAAGCTCCATAAAGAGGTGAGCACAGCAGGAAGAGGAGGGGCACAAGGCTCCCCACTGACTTCTTGTTGATGCAAAACTGAGTTCTAACAGCACCAGGCCCTAGCTTTCCCTCCCACAAGCCCTCCCAGCCTCACCCACCGCTGTAAAGGTCCTTCACTGCACTGCCAAGAAACTCAGGTTTCATCTTTTCCTCGTTTTCTTAGACTCCACTTCAACCCAACAGCGAGGCAAGCTGGGTCTGCCTTCCAGGTGTCTCCAGCATCTGTGTCTCTTGTCCCACTTTGCTCTTTTTAAGCTGGCCTCACATCTGCCTGGAAAATGGCACTGCTTTCTGTTCTGGTCCGACTCTCCCTGCTGACAACCAATCCGAGCACTTTAGTCTGCAAGAGGGCACCTCTCAAGAAAGGACATCATCACCATGTCCCCACCCCCACCCCTGCTCGACTTCTGCAGGCTCTCCATGGCTGGCAAACACAAGTCCTTCCACAGCTATGAGACCCTGTCTCCCTGAACTTCTCTCTCACTGTGCCCGGGTGCCCAACTCCAAACCCTGTAGTTCCATGGGTACCTCCTATATCAGGAACACAGGCAATCTCAGCTGTCTTTGTGTCTGACACCCCCTCCCCCTGGCTCTCCCCATGGTTACTGTGCTGACTCTGAAATATCCTTCTCATTGAAGACTCCCAGGCAAAACCCACCAAAGTTCCACCTCTCTTAATGGTGGACTGAATGATTATAACCAACCCTCCCCCTGGGAACAGCTGAAGTTTTTTTTTCAAGCATTAGACATGAAGATAACCTCTTGAGTACAGTGAGGACTTGGAAGCCAGAGAGGTCAACCTAACCTGGATGGGGAAGCAAGAAAGTATACTGTATATACGGGTCAAAGCCCAGGGTCCTCTAAAGGAACAGACTCCAGCAGGGTCCCCACTTTCCCTGGGAGGGCCCCCAAAGGTCCACATTCCTGGGACAATGAGCTAAAACAGACATGCTCTGAAGCCTGTTTTTTTGTTGTTTTTTTGTTGTTTTGTTTTTTTGTGTCACCTAGAGTGCCTAGGAACTACAAATCAAGCAGCGAGGGCCACCTCAGACTGACATGGCTCTCAAGTCCTAGCAGGGCCAACAAGTTGTGTGAAAGATGCTATCATCCTGGGTCTCCATTTATTCCTGTCCATGAACTCTCAGACAGGCTAACCTGCATTTAGACAATGCCACACACAAACGAGGGATACCAGAAGTGCGAGCCAGGAGACACAAAAGATGCCAAACGGACTTCCTAACCTTGAAAGGTCAGAATGTCAGACAGGCTGTTATGTAACCAACTGCCCTGTGTTCAGGGGACTATAAAACAAGCTGGAGATCTTTAGTAGAGAAGACTGAAAAACAGTTTGAGAAATACACAGAAATTCTACAACACACCACCGTATACATGCAATAAAACCACAGTGGGCGAAGAAGGAGGTCAGGGCGGGGCATCCTGTGATGCTGGGGATGATGTTGGAAGAGGGAGGGAAGTAAATAAACATCAAATTAGGACTGAGTATTCACTGGCCGTGTTCATCAGCTAGCATGAAGGCAGACTGGACACTCGCTTGCCATGGAAACACACAGTCCGAAATCCTGAGAGAGGAGGCAAGCTTTCTGCAAGTGTTTTTTAGAACTGAAACAAGAAGGGGCTCAGGATCCAAAGGCGCCCTTCCCCACAGGCACAAACGTGGACATCCTTTATCTAGATGTCCAGCCACACCCCTGATGCAAATACCACCACGATAAAAAGCAAAATAAAACAAACAGAGAAAACCCACGGCTTACTGGTGGGTTTCAAGTCTACTGGGTGAGAACTAGAGTACCCATAAAGACTTCCCATACAGACTCTTTGCCTCCACCCTGTCAGTACTTCTAAACTGAGGCTAGAAATAGCTCTCGGCCCTGCACCCAACAGCTGCTGTGCACCCCGCTTTCAGCCTCTCCACAGTGGCTGCTATCTTCATACTCCAATGCCAGCCAACAAGCAGACGGGAGAACAGTCCTGGGTCCCGCTACTTTCCCACCCATCCTGCTATCAGTGTGAAGTCACAGAGGGGCACAGGGTGGCTTCAGAAGCCGTGCAGTGCAGCACCTACAGGTCTGAAGGACTTGAAGACCTTTTCCAAGACTTCATGGAGAGTCTTCTTGCCGCAGGAAGAGATGTAATCTTGCGCCAGCTGTAAGAAGGGCAGGCAGTCCTCGCTCTCACTCCACACGTGCTGTGGCCCATGAGGGCGAGGAGGAAACAAAGGACACAAGTCACTACCCTAGAGTTTTAGAGAGTCTCTCACTGGAAGCCAGCCTCCATTACAGAGTGAAATCCACCCCCTTGGTCTTCATTTGTTTGCATGGCAAGCAATCAATGTCAAAGTCATAGAATTCCTCCTCGATTTTTGCTTCCAGGCTTACCTTTGAGGCCAACAGGTATCACCCTGCCCACCTTCTCGGCAGGCACCTGAGGGTGACTTTAAACCAGGGGTGGGGCAGAGAATCAGAGCCTTTGCCTTCAAGTTCCTTAACTTTGCCTCCAGCTACAGCTGAAGAATTAATTAACTAGTTTGTAATCATGAACTTGGAACAACATGTTCCCTCTGCAGATCGGCCCCTGAGTGGGGATGTTGGTTAATTTCTTCAGAATGAAATGAATTTAGGAGAATATAAAAAGTCGGCGCTGGGTCACTTAGGAAGCCTAGTCTTGCTCAGGGTCCTCATATCCCTTGGCACATTAGGAGGACATCCTGTCCAGATATCATAATCGACCTAGAACACTCAGGACAACAGTCTGCATCCAGGTTTGCTCTTGTTACTGGGGCTGGGGACCCTTTATCTATGTGAGGAAATCCACGTTATGACATCTTTCAAATTAAAGCAAGGTTTTCCCATAATGGTCAAAGGTCTAGAAAAAGCTGGAGAAACAGACTTGAAGTCCGGATGAAGAAGCAGTAGTTCTGCAGAACCAACAAGCCAGGAACACGGGGCACCCCACAGGTACGATGGGTCTGTCTCAACGGTTTCAACTGAAAGGGCAGTGCTGAGGCCTGGGGAAAGGGAGGTGTTTGGTGGATGGAAGGAGCAGACAAGAGCTAGTTAGAAAATGGTTCAAGAGGTCCGTGTGGCACCCCCCTGCCTGCTTCTATTCATGTACATGAGCAGGCATCACCTTACAAAGTTCAGTTGGCCACCCAGTGAGCACACTCACTGTCTTCTTCTCTCTGCGGGATGTCTAAGATTGGCTGCGTAGATTCCCAACACAGCTGGGGTCTAAGTGAGGATAAGAAGGTGCATGTGTCACCTCCAGACTCTGATTATCTGTGTCACAGTCTGGCTGGTGGCTTTCCGACCCAGCAGCTCTATTCCTGCAGTGTCCTCTAGCGTTCCCTCCACCACCTCACAGAGCCACTGGAGAGCTCCTCAAATCCTTCCCTATCGCAGACCCTAACACTGAGGGTCACTTATACAACTACTTCTTACTGAGTACAGAAGGCTAGCTGCACAGAGCACTCCAAGTCATTGCCTGTTCTCAGTCGACAGGGATGCAGCCAGACCATCACTATGCTCGGCTAATAAGCTTTGCACAGCGCTTGCTACTACACCACATCTGAAACGGTCCAGATTCTCTCAAAGTTGAACCCAAGGTAGATGTGGGGTGACCACCTAGCAGCACTTAACATCCTGTCTGCCTTCC
This sequence comes from Grammomys surdaster, assembly GCF_004785775.1. NCBI lineage: Eukaryota > Metazoa > Chordata > Mammalia > Rodentia > Muridae > Grammomys > Grammomys surdaster. Next base: position 2,658,011 of record NW_021621002.1, read on the forward strand.
CTGGGCACTGTGTGAGTACAGAGTGAAAAGCTGGAGGTGTATCAGTGTGTGTGCAGTGCTGGCTGGCAGCCTGGGCCTGGTCTGTAAGTAGTGGGCTCAGGGAGCTTTTCTCCCTCTCTGCATCTGTAGCCAGGAGGGTGACAAGCTGGGTTTCCCACCTGCCACAGACAAGAGTCACAGGCTGAGTAAACCTGATACCAAGGGTGACTTTGCTGTGACTGCTCTCCTAGGCCACTTGGGATGAAATATCGATTCTTAAGCAGGTGGATCTAAAATAAACAAATACATAGACAAAGCCTTATAGACTTCTTTTTTAAAAAGTGCATTTGGGTTTTAAATTTAAAAAGTAAGCAGAAGTGCCTTGTTTAGTCAAAGGTAGAATGGCACGGTGTGCCCGACTCCTGGCGGTGGAGAGCACCAGTGAGGCATTTCTAAACTCCTTTAGCCTCAGGAAGACATTCTTCACCCCCATCTCCTGACTCCACTTCCGGAACTATTTACTGGTATATGTTGGAGAATTTAGACTTTGAGCCCCAGGAAAGGGTCTTCTGCCTAAAGAGCCTTCATCTACTGGTCTAGCTTTACACAGAGTCCCAGCCTTATTGGTTTAAGAAAAAAAAAAATTAAGTGTTTGTGAAAATGACCAAAAAGTTAAGAACACTTGCTGCTCTTGGAGAGGTGCTGGTGTGATCCCTGGCACCTACATGACAGTGCATGACTGACTGTCTGGGACTCCGGTTCCAGGGTAGCCAGCACGTCTATGGATACCAGGCACACACACGCAGTGCACATGCATACATGCAGGCAAAAGACTCATACGCACAAAGTAATAAATAAATCAGAAAAACAAAAACAAAACCCCTTAACTTGAATCACTGTCTGCAAGGTACCACAAAGAGACATGGAGCTTGGGTCAGACATGACAGTTGTAAAGACACCGTTTACTACTAATCATCTTATTTCTACTGTCTTTACAAATACAAAGTACTTAATTTTATTTAAACTATTTCTTTCCAAAAGTAAAGGTATCTAGCAGTGTCTAGAATACAAGACAGGATAACCTGAGACGTAAGCCTGAAGCGTGTGTGTGTGTGTGTGTGTGTGTGTGTGTGTGTGTGTGTGTGTTATACTAAAAGAAAAATGATAAAAGAAAAGAAACATGAAACCAGATTGGAGAAGAGAGAAAGTAGCCAGGTGAGAGGGCAGAGCCTCCAATCAGAGTCTGAAGTTAACTCCATACAAAGACAAATTGGGTTGCTGAAGTCCCAGAGTCCTGGGCCATGAGGTCCAGCCACTGTAACCGCAGCTTGGAAAATACTCCAAGCACATTTAACCAAATGCCCACATTAGTCTGGATAAAACTACAGCAGGAACTGGAGAAACTAGCTGCAGCCTCAGAAATAGCTGAGCTGGGAGTGTCAGACTGAAGAATACTGGCTGTCCTGGGTATGGAGGGCCCTTGGATCCCGGGTGAGCTGCAGGCCTCCTGTGATAGCAGGAGATGCCGAGGAACAGGAAGTGCAGCAGAATTGGGGTCTTAACTGTTGATAGTCACCTGGAAACTTGTTACAATGTAGACTTCCAGGCCTGCCTCCCAGAGTCTCTGAATGGTGGCTGGCTACATTTCAAAATTTTCACGGAGAACTCAAGCAGTTTCACTACTGGCCACAACCATGAGCTGCAGTGACTTAGCCTTTGCTGTCCCCACCCCGAGTGACCTACCACTCCTATAGCAAATGCCCCATGGGAGCACTGTGACTGTAGGCCATCTGTACCTCTTTCTGTTACATCAGGCCTGAGCTCACCCAGCTAAGACAGCACAAGCAAGTCACCTGGAGGGAATGTGTTGCACTTTCTGTATAAAGATGACAAGATCTGGTCATCAAAACGTGACATTAGATCACTAAGCTAACTCCAGCCCGAGTTCTTCTTGCTAGACTTACAGCTACAAGCTGGTGAAACCAAGGAGTTCAGAGCACAGATTATTCCCTGGACAAAATAAAACAAAACCTATTTACTTCCCATTCCCACTGTACTAAACACTCTAAGTAATCTAACCGAGTTAAGGCATACATACAGGGTTAGGTGCAGGGTGTGTGTAAATAATTTCGCATACTAGCTCTGAGCAGCCTCAGATTTTGGAATCTAAAAAAAGGTCCCCAAACCAATACCCCCATGGACCATCCCAGCTTAAGTGCGGAGTGTCTGCTATTCTCGCTCTATTTGTAATCGGTGTCTCTTCATCTAAAATTGCTGTCTGACCACATAACAGACAGAACACAGAAACCACAAGCCACCTTGTGGTGCCCAACATACTTGCACACACAGCAGGGAGAGCACAATCAGCCATTACTAAAGCAGCCAGCTCACTGTATTGAGCATTCTGTCAGGGAGGAAACAGGTGCTTAAAAGGTTAAGTACTTTGCTCGTGGCTACACAGGCAGCAGAAGGCAGAGAACACCCCACAGGGGTTATGTATGTGTGCCCTCAACTGCCTCTGTGCATGCTGCTTAAGCCATGTGTAAGTCACAGACAACAGTTATATTTAGAGGGGGTCTGAAAAATCACAGTCTGCCTGCAGACTGCCTATCAATTAGTAGATAAGTAACTGCTTGTTCCCAATCATCTGAGCTCATAACACCCCAATGTTACCCTGTTCATGATTAGCTCACTATATAAGTGGCTTTGTTCTTCCTTGAAGTAACTTCTATGAAGTGATTCCACCTTGCATTTGACTCCTCATACAATGCTCACAGTAGTAGTTAGTAGGTTAGAGTCTGATTTTCCCACTCTGGATGGAGCAACCAGAAGTCGTAGGTAAAGAGATAGAGATGCCTTTCCTCCTTCTCACCATCGCAAGACTGCAGTGCAGCTCCTTCTAAATCCATCACGGGCACGCTCACAAATGAGAACCGTGTAAACATGCGTGTAAGAGCTGACCACGAGTCCCTCCACGAGTACTGTTTCTTTAATAATATGACTATTGCTATTTGTTTGGATCACAGAGGTTGAAACTGCACAAAAATGTGCATCCAAATATGTTTCTGATGGGTTGTCAGGAAGGTGGAACTATAAGGTAAACCGACCGTGCCTACAATCAGTAATTTCTATTCTAGGTGATGTGTAGGCACTCTTTAATTAGAGGACAGGTGAGGAGGGTAGCCAGTGCTCTGACTGGACACGAACTGACATATTTGTGAGCATACAGAGGCCCACGTAGATGTGTATGCACACACACACACATACACCCACACACACACACTCACATACACACACACTTCTGTTCCCCAGTACCTGAATGGTTGCCCACAATTCCTTTCTCAGGGCTGATAGACCTTAAAGACCTTCCGAGTTGGTAGAAGAGGGAACTGCCAGCTGGTTTCCCAGTTCCTGCCCCCTCTGCCTGGGTGTCACAGCCCTTCCTGTCACTTGCAAAGCCATGATCCCCAAGTGGTGGGTAATTTGGAAAGGGGCTACGTTGGCAGGTAGCCTGCGAGGTGAGAACCCAGAGGATCCGGGTGAGGAAACTGGGGTTTAATGTGTAAGAGACTCTGATAGCCCAGATCTCTGTCGCCTCACTGTTAAGTGGCCCATGGTAGCTCCAGAGGCTCAAGAACAAAGATGCCTTTGAATGCCACTCCACTGGGCAGCTCCTTGGGTCTCACCTCATCTATAAAATGGGTACATCTACCTCAGAGAATTTTTGTGAAGCCCAGTAAGAAGACATCTTTCAAGGCTGAGCAGACGGCTCAGTGAGTAAAGTGTTTGCCATACAAGCACGAAGACCTGAATTCACGTCCCCAGCGCGAAAAGACAAAATCTTGGGATCTTGACGGCCAGAAAAGGTGCTCAAGGCAGAGAATAGCAAGTGGTAAGGCCCTGAGGCAGGAAGTGCATGTGCAGCAGGAAGTGGCAGGAGACAGGTCATGTAAAGACCTGAGATCCCTCTGCCTCTGCCTTCCGAATGCTGGAATTCTCATCATGTCCAGCTCCAGATCATATTTTAGCTACGTTAGAGAGACACTGGTGGAGTACAAGAAGGAACAAGCCATGTGAGGGTTCCTCCCCGGAGTGCCCTCACAGGCATGGAGGAAAAGGGCTCTGTCTATGCTTTCCTCACGATGGTGGCAGAACTCTGAGGATATGGACATGGAGTGGGGAACAGGGGGAGTTAGGAGGTTTTTAGAATTGGGCCTGGAATCTGCCGTGCAGATGGCAGTGACATTTACAGCGATTACACTAACACGGGCTCCCAGATATGAGCAGCATACACTCCACGTGCTCCCAAACAGTCTTGCCAGGCATTCAGTGACAACAGGCTGCCACTTGAAGTCAGGTAACAGGAGGACATAGTTGTTTAAGCTTGGCAGAGAGTGATGTCCCCAAGAACACAGACAGAAGTGTACAATTAGATGTCTGAACAGAATCAGGGCTAAGCACTACTACGTTCCTTCAGAGCTACCTGTCCTTATAGGCACAGTGTCGTCCACAAGTCAGGGAGCTCTGACCAAGGAAAGACCAAACCTTCATCACTGTTTGTAACTATTTAAATGACCTTAAACTTTGTAAAGTAAAAGATGCTATGTAACAATCTCATGGTTAACAAAATCTCCAATAGCAGAAATGCCACTTAACTCGAATTTCTTCAAAGGCTTAAGGGATTTTCCTAGAGAAATGACAAAATTGAAAAACACAGCAGGTGTGATACAGATTCGAGGGACAGTTTAACTAAAAAAAAAAAAAAAAAATCCACCCGTGGCTGGCAAACATCACGGCCTCTAGAAACTTGGAGAAAGTTCTAGTGTGTCCAAGGAATTATCTTCTACCTTCCTTATCTCCTCCATTTAATGGTCAGCCAACACTTTACTCCTGTTACAAAAAAGAGCTAATCTGTGCTTACATGAATCAATAACCTGTCTCTACTGTGAAAACTCCTCCCTGAGGTACTATTTTTGAAGTAGCGTCTTTAGGATCCTAGGCTGACTTTGAACTCATGAAGCCTCCCTGGAAGACCTTGAACTTCTGATTCATCTGCTTCCTCCTTTAAGTGTAGGGATTACAGATGTGTGCCCCCACCCCATCCTCTGCATACACAACACACTTTTGCAGTGTTGGGGATCCAACCCAGGATTTTACACACACTACACAAGTGCTCTACTGACTGAGCCACATCCTTAGTTAGGTAAGGGTTTATACAAAGACAGGAGAGAACACAGGGCTCTGAACTTGAAGTTTGCAGGACTCTTGTTCTGCATCAGCCTGCTGGGTCTACTTCTAAGATCGCCAGAGAACTTATTCTCGGGAATAATTTCTCAGGAAACTAATTTTCGGGACAGACAACTCAAGGGAAGACAAGTGGACAGAATCTAAGTCCAGCTGCCACCCAAAGCCAGGAGCATACTTTATTGGGCAGATGTGCACCAGCCTACACCTGTCCTTTCCTGGTTTCACGGATCCTAGGCTGAACTTCCCATGGATGGATGAGGTGTGCCGACCCAGGGGTTGGGGGTTATGTCCAGCTTTATCATTCCACCTGATGAGCCAAGACGGTCGATGCACCATCCCATCTCCCTCTGCTGCTACAGAGCCTCCAGCCTCAGGCCGTCGACCATGCGATAACCCTCATCCCCAGCTGCCTCCATCTTTCATTTGGGGACTATTATTGACAATGCTTACAAACACTCCGTGGCGCGCCATCCCCGCCCTGCCTCCACACTTCCCCTCACAACCGCGTGTTCTCTGCATCTTCTTCCTAAACTGTCAGCGCCAGAATACCTAGTGGGAGGGATGCAGGCTAAAGGTTTGGCCACTGTAGTTCCCGGTTCTGGTCCCTCTGGACAGGGGTGTGTGTGTTCTTCCTCTGGAAAAGCCGAAAGGCCTCGGCGAGGACACAGTAGCCTCATGGCAGGCTAGAACCCGCATGTGCTACACACACTTGCTGGCAGCTCGGTGAGGAGCTAGGGAAGCAGGAGACCCGGGATAGGCGTGCCCCCGCGAGCGCGCGCCTGTGCACGCGCCTGCATTTTTAAGCTCCAGGGCGTAATTCCGCAAAGAGGGTCCGAAAGATCTATCATTGCGGGTGTGGACAGAGGCTTTGTGTCCGTTCCAGAGACTCGCAGGCAGGGAAGGGGACCCTGCTGGGAGGGGCGGCTGCAGAGTTGTGTCTGAGACCCCGAGGGGGACTGACACCGCTCCCGGACCGGACCTCGGATCCTGCGGCAGGAGCTGTGAGCCCCACCCGGTGGGTGCCACACAGAGGCTCTCCTGAGATGCTCTTAACCACGCGCCCGGTGCGGGATGGTCCGAGAGGTCGCCACACCTCCGCTCCCCAGTCCCTGGCCCCCTGCCACCGCTCTCCGCCCCACCCGGCCGCCCTGGAGGAGCTCGGGCGAAGCGGAGCGCGCCCGTCCCATGTACTCACAAAGCTGTCGCCGCAGCCGTTGTCCGGACACAGCACGTAGAAGGAGACGCCCGGGTCGGCGTAGAAGTCTATCCTGCACTCGGTCTCCTCGGCGGCGATGAGCTCAAAGGGCGTGCTGGAACACCACTTCTCCGCGACCTCTGCCAGCTGCTGGAAGTCCATGGCGGCGCCGCCCGCGCCACCTCCGGGGCTCAGGGCTCCCGGGTCTGTTTACACCGCCCGCTCCGCCTCCGCCCCGCCCCGCGAGCACCCCGGGGCCCCGCCAGCCCCGGTGACGTCAGGATGTGGGCGGCGCGCCCATCTCCGCAGGTGGCGGCGGGGTGGGGCGGGGCCGGCTTCGGACCCCTGGTTTGGAGCCAGTTTGGAAGGCTTTCTCTGGAATCCGCTACAAACGGCCTGGGGCGCGCCCAGAAGTACTGGCTGCTTGGTCCTTGCCAGGACTGATTGTAGAGGTGTTGCTAGCACCCGAGGAAACAGCTTTGCTTTGTCCAGAAACCAAAATTCGGTCCTCCAAGGACCCCTGAATGTGTTTTCTAGACTGATTCGGAAGGAAGTGTGTACTCAAACACGCACATCAAGCTGCGTGCGTGCTCCTGACAAATGCCTTCACTATGATATTTGGCTTGAACTTATGTTATATGACCTAAAATGGCCAGTTGTTGTTTTGTTGGTTGGGTTTAAAGTTTTGTTTTGTATTCTGAGTTGCTGGGAAATTGAACCCCAGGGTCGTGCTTTTCAGGCACGTCACCACAGAGCCACACCCCCCGCCCTGCTTGGAAAGCAGAGGACCTGCCCCTTGACTAAACCTGTTGAATGTCCTGGCTGCTGCGTGCCCAACAGACACACTGGATTACAGGGAGTACAAGAGTCCTCGTCTGAACACTTGGCTTCCGGAAGGGACACGGAATAAATAGCATTCATTCTATAAACATCCATCCGTGGTTATTTTTAGTGTGCCTTCTGAACCAGAAGCCTTGCTGGCCAGGGTGTAAACTTGAGTGGTAGGTCTCCGCCTCAGTAAGCTGGCAGTCTAGCCAGGGGGAGCCCAGCTAATACACCTACTATTTATTACAGGCAAGAGACGTTATTCCACAGTTGTCTGCTTTGATCATTTCTGTGACAGAATTTTCTTCCGTTTATTTCTTTACTTGTCTTTGCGTTTGCCTGTAGACTGTGGGGCTGATCCTTCTTCTACTTCCTGCCGTCCGAGGTTAACAGAATCCAGTGACATAAACTTGCCTTTTAGAGAGGTGTCCCAAGAGCTTTGCTCCAGAGCACCTGTGGGCATGAAGGGTCTACTCCAGGAAAAGGTGGGACCCGGCTGACCTCCCGATTGGAAGCTGTTGCTCTCTTAGCAAGTTTCTTATGCTGCAGTCTGGTTACTGTGACACTGCCACCAGGACGACCAGCACAACTCTCTGGACAAGCGTGCTCAGCATCAGTGAGGGTGATGGGAAAGAAGCTACACGAGTAGAGCTCAGACTGTGATGCAAGGCCAGGATGGGTGGGAGCGAGACCTTGGATGGTAACCTGTACACTACTTGACAGCGTGACTGGGGTATGTTACCTAAGTCCTGGGAACCTCAGTTTCCACATCTGTGAAAATGGGTATATATTCATGAGCTTGTAATAAGGGTTTGAGAAAGTGTGTGTGTGTGTGCGCGTGTGTAAGGAATAGAAATCCAGTGGGTTTTTTTTACATTTTATTCATTATTTTTATGCATATGAGTGTTTTTGCATAAATGTACATTTGTATATCATGCACATGCCTGGTGCCCATAGAGACCAGAAGAGGATATTGGATACTCCGGGACTGGAGCTACAGACCTTTGTAAGCCACCACGTGTGTGCTAGGAGTCACATCTAGGTCCTTTGGGAGAACAGCTTAACCACTGAGCCATCTCTCTAGCCCTGGGTTTTTTTAAATGTAAGAAATTTGATTATTTGCTTAGGCTTATAGCAATGCTCTTTGGTGTCCGATGTGTGTAGCAGTATTGATTAACTCGACATTCTGTTAAACCAAGCCTGAATGGTAAATTTTCGATGCCCGCTGATTTGACATTGCGTTTATGTAATCTGTGTAGAAATATGAGCGAGCTTGAGGCTGTCTAGCATTCATTCTGGATGCTAAAATTTAACAGTGCATTAATTACATTCATGTCTCATAATCTACATTTTGACTGAAATAATGAAAAAGCAGGGAGGGGTTATCTTTGTTACACAGGAACAGTGTCTGGAGGAGGGCCAGTCAGAACACATCTGGCGGGCCTTTGATCACGAGGCTTCCCAGTGAGAGACTTCATATAGCTTGACAGTTGAGTTGAGACAAACTCATCTCTGCTGCCTCACTAGAGACGCACATTAGAACAGAGGCAGCGTAGCACAGGACCAAGACACTTGTTCGGGTAGATGGCTGCTGAAGCTTGCTAGGCTGAGTTTTAAAACCTTACTTTTAATAAGCATTCTCAAACACTTCAACCCTTAAAACCTTACTTTTAATAAGTGTTCTCAAACACTTCAACCCTTCTTCTAGCCCACCGACTGAAGGTAGGGGAGAAAAGATGGTTAATAGGACAAAGGGATGTGGACCTACTTAGAAGTAGTTCTTTGGGGCAATTCCAGTCTCTGTTTGTCAGGATACCAGCAGTCCCGTTCAGTAGTGTCAGGATAACAATCAGGAACCAGCAGTGGTGGCATGAACCAGCAGAAGCAGCCAGGTCTCTGAGATAGTGGGAGGGACTAGGAGCCGCCCGGACTCCAGGGGAAGTTCTCTGCTGTGCCTCTCTCAAGGAAGTGAAAATCAGCAGAAGACTTGGGACCAGCGGAGCAGTGCAAAGCTAGCTCTGCAAGCACACTGTCGAGGTCCTGTCCTTGAGTCCTAGTTATACTCTCTCCTAACATCACAAAGTCCTCGTGACTCAGCAAAACACCACGTGAGTCTGCATCACATGACATAACCAGAAACGTCCACTTCAAAGCTTTTTGATTTTGTTTGTTTTTTGTTTGTTTGTTTATTGGTGTTGAGGATGGAGGAACCCAGGTCCTTTCACTTGTCAGACAAGTACTTTCCCAATACGCTGCAGGTCCAGGCCACTCTTTCAAAGGTAAAATCATGATACTTACAGAAATGCAAAACAGCCTGGCGGTGGTGGCACGCGCCTTTAACCCCATCACTTGGGAGGCAGAGACAGGCAGATTTCTGAGTTCGAGGCCAGCCTGGTCTACAGAGTGAGTTCCAGGACAGCCAGGGCTACACAGAGAAACCCTGTCTCAAAAAACAAACAAAAAAAAGAAAGAAAGAAAGAAAGAAAGAAAGAAAGAAAGAAAGAAAGAAAGAAAGAAAGGAATGTCTTGTTCAGATTGGCCCGTAGACATGTCCGTGGGACATTTTCTTGATTGTTGACTGATGTAGGAGGACCCAGTCCACCATGGAGGTGCCACTCCTGGGCAAGGGGTCCAGGAAAATGGCCTTGATCCCAAGAGCAAGCAGTAAACAGACTCCATTGTTTCAGCTCCAGTTCCTGACTCAGGTACTGCCTAGGCTTCCTACTGTGATAGACTGTGAGTAGGCTATATACCCCAAATAAACTCTTTCCTCTCCAGGTCATTTTTTTTTGTTAGTTTTTTTCCAAATCTACAGCAATATAAAGCAAACCAATACAGACTCCTTTTCCTTTTGTGATCATAATAATCTCAAAGAAAGGTTGTCTATTACTATCATCATCATCACCATCACCACCACCACCATCATCATCATCACGGCAGTGTTGGAGGTTGAAGCTAGGGTCTTATGCATGTAAGGCAGGCGCTCTACCACTGAGTTACACCCTCAGCCTCAAAACAAGTTTAGTCTAGTACTGTGCAATCCAGGTTCATACAGTATAAAATTAAGTTCTTTCTAGACGTTTCCATGAGGAATCTGACAGATTATAAAAAGATTTGTAATCCTGTGGCTAAGAAACCTTTACAGTCACATTCATCCACAGATCTCTAAATCTTGATGATTTTATTTCTTCTTAAATTCTCCTCAAATCTTGTTTCCTGGAAGTAGCACATTTTTCCCTCTTTAGCTGGGATCTTACAAGCCAGATGTCAGACAATCTCTCTAAGCCATCTTCGTGAGTGTGGGTGAATGAAGTAAATCGTGTTTTCTTTAGCTTTAAAGTCAAGCTAGACATGATAACAATGTTTATAATCTTAATATGTTGGAAACTGAAGCAAGAAGATTGGTAGTTCGAGGAAAGCCTGGGCTACACAGTTCAAGTTAGCCTGAACTACATATGGCAATCCAATTTCAAAAGCTGCAACAAATAAACAAAAAAAACCTCAGTGGATAGCCAAAATCAGATGAAAGAAGTATTATCCTCTGGTGTGAACTCAATATGGATTGTGTCTGGCGTGAACTGAACATAGATTGTCTTTTGTGTGAACTGAACATAGATTGTCTCTTGTGTGAACTGAACGTGGACAGTCTCTGGTGTGAACTGAACGTGGATTGTCTCTGGTGTGAACTGAACGTGGACTGTCTCTGGTGTGAACTGAACGTGGATTGTCTCTGGTGTGAACTGAATGTGGATTGTCTCTTGTGTGAACTGAACGTGGATTGTCTCTGGTGTGAACTGAACATGGACTGTCTCTGGTGTGAACTGAACGTGGGTTGTCTCTGGTGTGAACTGAACATGGATTGTATCCCACAGGCACATATTTGGAATGCTTGCTTCCCAGATGGTGGTGCTGTTTGAGGAGAGCTAGTGGAGGTAGCTACTAGGTGAAGGAAGCTGATCCTTTTTTTCTTTGTTTTGTTTTTCGAGACAGGGTTTCCCTGTGTAGCCCTGGCTGTCCTGGAACTCACTCTGTAGACCAGGCTGGCCTCGAACTCTCAAACTCAGAAATCCGCCTGCCTCTGCCTCCCAAGTGCTGGGATTAAAGGCGTGCACCACCACCTCCCAGCAAGGAAGCTGATCCTTAAAGAGGATATATTATCCCTTGCTATTTCCTGCTTCCTGGTGGGCCATGGGGCCAACACCTTTTCTCTTCCCTCTTTTCACTCCCATTTTGTTCTGCAAGGTTACACAGAGGCCAACCAATGATGGACTATACCTTCCAAAGAGAAAGACCAAATAAATCTTTCCTCCCTCCAGCCACCACGTCTTCCTCACTGTCTTGGTTACCTAATTATTATTATGATAAGATACAATGACAAAGGCAACTTACAGAAGAAAGCTTTTAATTGTGGCCTCACTCACGGTTCTAAAAGGCGGGAGTCCATGACCATGACAGGCAGGCGTGGCACTGGAGCAGCAACTGAGTCAGAGAAGGAGAGGGAGCTGGGAATAGCAATGGGCTTTTGAAACCTCAAAACCCACCTCTAGAGACACACCTTCTCCCAGAAGATCAGGCAAAGCATTGCCAATATTTGGTGCTCAAAAAAAACCATGTCGGCTGGGTGGTGGTGGTGCACACTTTTAATCCCAGCACTTGGGAGGCAGAGGCAGGTGAGTTCAAGGCCAGCCTGGTCAACAGAAAGAGTTTCAGGACAGGCTGGGCTATACAGGGAAACCTTGTCTCAAAGAAAGAGAGAGAGGGAGAGGGAGAGGGAGAGAGAAGGAAGAAAGAGGAAGGAAGGACAGTGTAAGGAGCAGGCCCTTAAACAGGACCAACTCCATTTTGTAATAGGAAACTTGTAAGACATTTCTGGACATGTCTGGTACTTGTAAAGACATGTCTGGAAATGGTCAGAGCCCGGCGATAACCAGACACGAGTGGTTATCTGCCATGTATGTCATCAGTAACTCCAAATTCAGCATAAAAGAGGAGCCTGTCCCGAGCACTTCATCACACTTGTAGCCATGACTGGCCAATGTGATCCTCCGAACAGTGCCTCCTCAGCACCCGGTCATCAAAGAGTTAACTGAGAGACCTATGCCTCCAACTTCATGGCCAAGCCCCAGCTTCAAACCCAGAGACCAATGCCTCCAGCTTCGTGGTCAAGCACCCTTGGAGGTCAAATTAGCAATTCAACTATCTGGAAGCCACACCCTGACCCCGCCTTCTCGGACTCGAACCTGTAACCCGACACCATCAAAAGGACTCAGGTTGTATAATCCATGAATGAATGACGTGTCTATTGCTATGCTTGTTTCTTTGGTAATTAGCAATTTATTAGCAACTTATTATTTGTGTTAATTATGCATATTGTTAGAGGCAACCTATAGGAAATGTGACAATATCTTGTAGCAATAGCCTTAGCATTTGTGTTTGTGTTTGCTTGCTATGCATTATCATTAAAGAAGTAACTGAATTCCACAAACTCTCTGTCTCTTGGCGTACTCTCTTCCCTCTCTAGGAGCTGATGATCTCACAGTCAAATCCAGTATAGGATCCCTGAGTGGAGCAGGACCTGTTGCTCCTCTCCCCGAGGGGCATTCAAACCCCTTGCTCGTAATAGATAAGAGTCCCTGCTCTCAACGGAAAGGAAAGGGGAAAAAAGAAAGAAAGGAAAAGAAAAAGAAAGAATAAAAAGGGAATAAAGAAAGAAAAAGGGAGGGAGGAAGGAAGACCAAGTTAGAAGAGTCTTGATCAGTATTTTCCTAGAGGATTAGAACAAACTACAAACAGTCAAGGCACTGACGAGTGTCCAGGGCTTTTTTTTGAACCTCACCCCAATGCTTTATCCATACATATTAATTAGCCTGCCGAAGGTCAGGCATCCCTTTGGATTTGGTAATCTTTCTTAAGCAACTCTTACCCTAGCATCAAAGAAACCAGGACCTTTCCATGATTGTCGGGGAGTGGGGCATGACAAAGGGCTCACTAGAATCGTCACCGTGACTTTCTTAACACTTCAAAGGATAGCATAATAGATTTTGGGGTGCATGTACTTTACTATAATGAGGCAGATTTTTAAAAACATCATTAAAGAAGAGCCCAAGGCAATATTTGTGATACTGCCCGGCCTGCTGCTCTTATCCAGAAAAGCTTTTTTTCAAAAGAAAAAAAAAAAAAAAGCAAGAAGGAGAGATGGCTGAAGTAGGGACTTCTGCTTTTGTTGGAGACTCCGTAGTGTCATGTGATTGTACCCTTCCCGGAGCCTTGAGCAGGCCTGAAAGACCTTGTTTACCACAACAGACCAAGTGATAGGATCTAGGTGGAGTTACCCACCTTGGCTGCCTGGAACTTAGAAGAAGAACTGCCCCTGGGCTTGCCTTGAGATATCTCCAGCCTTGACCATGGCTGGATTATCCCACCCATCTCTACCTTAAACCAGAAAGCGTTTTGGTGGGGCCTTTCCCTTTAAATTGAGAGCTGAACATTAAAGCATTGAACCTTGATCAGAGAACTTTGTCTTGGTTTCATCTTTTCAGAGAACTTTGTCTTGGTTTCATCTTTTCTCGCCCTCCATCCTCCTTTCATTCCCAGCCCCCCTTTCAGGTGAACCCAGTTGATCCGTGGCCGCAGGTGGCTACATGTGATTCCTTTCTCTCTCTCTCTCTCTCTCTCTCTCTCTCTCTCTCTCTCTCTCTCTCTCTCTCCTTTCTCTCTTTCTCTCTCTCTCTCTCTCTCTTTTTTTTTTTTTTGAAACTGTCTTAGGATATTTTTCTGAAGCAGACACATGAGAGTATGTTTTGTTGAGAACAGACACATGATGTTTTTCTGAAAAGCTGCCTGGTGAAAGGCCATGTGATGTTTTGCTGAAGCAGACGTTTGAGAGGACACACGATGTTTGGAAAGAGTCTAAGTATAACCCAACAGACAGTGGATGATGCTCTGGCATTGGTTCTCCTTGCAACACTTTGCTAGTCATCACTGAGCTCCACTGATGACACTATTGCATTGGTTTGCCTTGCTTTCTTCACTGATCTTCGCTTGTCATGACTTCATGGAAAGAAGTGCACCAAAGAACTTCTGGTGGTAATCTGGGTGCTTCTTGCTGCTTCTGCTGACTCAAGTAGATCAGCAGAGCCTCTTGGTTTCTTCTGGATTAAGCTGCTGCTCTGCTGCTGATTTGTGTTTCAGGTTTACTGGTGGACTGGACTGCTGATTACAAAGATTGGAATTGCCCCAAAGAACTATTTCTAAACAGGTTCACAAACCCTATTTCCTATTAATCTTTCTTTTCCCCTACCTCTGGTGGGTGGTGGGCTAAAATGGACCATAATTAAAGTAAACTTTGAAAAAAATCTAAGCCTACAGATGGCTCAGAGGTTAAGAGCACTGGCTACTCTTCCAGAGGTCCTGAGTTCAATTCCCCACAACCACATGGTGGCTCACAACCATCTATAGTGAGATCTGGTGCCCTCTTCTGGTGTGCAGGCATACATGCAGGCAAAACACTACATACATAATAACTAAATAACTAAATAAATCTTTTTAAAACAAACAGAGAGAGATTATCCAGTGGTTAGAGCACTGGCTGCTCTTCCAGGGGATCCAGCTTTAATTCTCATCACCCACATAGTAGATTAAAACCATCTGTCACTTGGGTTGTGGGATCTTCCTCTAAGGTTAAGAAAGGTCACTGAGGCCAGGCATGTGTCAGGGAGATCCTACAGAGTCCTGGAGAGGCCATTTCATGAAACTATGAAAGTAAACTCTGGATTGAGTTGGAGATCCCAAGGTGTTAGAGATGCCAGAGCCGAGGCGTACCTGCCAAGGAGAGCTACACACAGGAAATGGAGCCAGCCCCAAAGAGCAGTGTGTTGTAGTCAGCAAAGCTGGAAGAGAAGAGTCATCTGAACTCTTGACATCTGACTTAGAGCTATATCAGACACGGCGCTACAAGATTTGGAGTTTGCCCTGTTGGGTCTTTGTCTTGGTTTGGTCCAGTCTTTTTTTTTTTTTGGGGGGGGGTGGTTTCGAGACAGGGTTTCTCTGTGTAGTCCTGGCTGTCCTGGAACTCACTCTGTAGACCAGGCTAGCCTCAAACTCTTGAACTCAGAAATCTGCCTGCCTCTGCCTCCCAAGTGCTGGGATTAAAGGCATGCGCCACCACGCCCGGCTGGTCCAGTCTTTTCTTATGACTCCCTCTTTCCTCCCTTTAGGGATGGTAATATATTCTCTGTGCTATTGTATGTTGGAAGTATGCAATTTAACTTTTGTTGTGGATAGCCTCAGCCTTGTATTTAATTTGTATTTAATCGTTAATTCCCCTTTCCTGTGAAGGGCTGCAGAGGAGGTGTGAGTCTTTACACAGGTGATTTCTAGTGAACTACACAGGTGATTTCTAGTGAACTTTCTGCCCATCTTAATTTGTAAAATAAAGGCTGGAGCCAGTGATTGGGCAGAGGAAGAGGTGGAGAAATAAAGGTTGGTGGGAAGAGAGCAGAGAGAGAGGAGAGAGATGACAGAGGACGATGGAGGAGAACTGGGAAGCAGGAGGTAGAAGGACAAACGCAGGGTATGGAAAACCCGAAAGTTACAAGGGTCTCATATCTGGGGAACAGAGTAGTGACGTGGTGAATCTGCCCAATCTAGACTTGCACATATATTCATAATTATTGAGTTGTGTTTTCTTTGACTGGTCTTTTATTTGGGTTGGAGATTTACCACAACAAACTTTTGCTTTTACGAGGTAGTTAGTATTAAAAGATTGGCTTAAGTCTTTTTTGTTTGTTTGTTTGTTTTGGTTTGGTTTTTGCAAGACAGGGTTTCTCTGTGTAGCCCTGGCTGTCCTGGAACTCACTCTGTAGACCAGGCTGGCCTCGAACTCAAAAATCCGCCTGCCTCTGCCTCCCAAGTGCTGGGATTAAAGGCGTGCACCACCACTCCTGGGCACCTTAAGTCGTAGAAGAGACCTTAGACTTGAGACTGTGAAAGACTGTAGGGGCTTCTGAACTTGGACTAAACACAGCCCAACTCATTGGAGTGAGAACGCCTGACAGGCTTATCCAGTCCTGTCGTGCTTGGTCCCCATCGACAGACGGGGTGTGTCACTGGAGGAAGGCTTTGAGACTTCAAGAGCTCACGTGGTTCCCAGTTAACGATATATCCCCACCCCCTACCTCCTGCTTGTGGGTCATATGTAAGCTCTCAGCTGCTGCTCCTGCACCATGCCTGCCTGTCTGCTGGCACGCTTGCTGCCATGATAATTATGGACTCAACTAACATGAGCTCTGAAACTGTAAGTCCTCAGTACATTCTTTCTTCTATGAAGAGAAAGATAGTAGGCAGGGGAGCAAGCCCTTAACCATCACCCCTCCATGGCCTCTGCTTCCGGGTTTCTACCTTCAGATTTTGGCTGGACTTTTTTGAGAGTCGTGAGACGAAATAAACACACTTTCCTCCCTACGTTACTTTTGGTCATGACATTTTATCACAGCAATGGAAACCCTAACTAAGAAACATTGCGTTCAGTATGATAAGTAGTCCTGAGACAATTTAAAGTATGAAGGAGACCATTCGAAAATCAAATACAAGCGCTATGCCATTCTATTTAAAGGTCTTGAGCAGCGACAGATGTTTGTATTGATAGAGACACCCAAAAACAATGATCACAGACATCCAAGGTGGTTACATCAGAAAGGTAGTTAAAGTAGCTTAAGCCAAGAACACTTGGCTACCAAGGTGGCTTAGTGGGTAAAGGCCCTGATGCTAAGCCGGAGAACCTACATTCAATCCGTACAACCCACATGGTGGAAAGAGAGAACCTAATGCTGTAAGTTGTCCTCTGACTTCCACACGCTTGCTGTGGCATGTCCACTTCCCAACACACACACACACACACACACACACACATCACACACACATCACACATATACACACACATACACACACATACACAAACACATACACACACATATACATATACACCATACACACATACACCCAAATACACACATATACACACACATATACATACACACACATATACACACACACACACACATACATACATACACACACATACAC
Source organism: Grammomys surdaster (assembly GCF_004785775.1). Lineage (NCBI taxonomy): Eukaryota > Metazoa > Chordata > Mammalia > Rodentia > Muridae > Grammomys > Grammomys surdaster. The sequence continues at coordinate 2,675,340 of NW_021621002.1, forward strand.
ACACACACATACACATATACACACATAGACACACACATATATACACACATATACACACATACACACACATATACACACACCACATTAAAATATGATGTAATGATAATTATTATTAATATGGTAGCTGAGAACCTAGCAGTTAATTCCAACCACAGGCATGGCTGAATGCCTGTTTCCTTCTGTCTCCCTGTTTGTTTTCTTCCTCAGCACTGGCCTGCTACTCAGCAACCTACCTTCTTATTCTGTAGCACAACCCCAAGCAACTATCACTTACATGCTTTGTACCCCAAAAGTGAGAGATTCGAATTCCTTCCTTCTCTCCCAGGTTCTGATCGTTCTCCCAGAAGGCCTTGCATAGTTCTTCAGCTACGTCTCATGTCTGAGAGCACAGCCCAGACTGTGAAGTACTCTAAGTGCTCAGCCTGGATCTGCTGCCCACCCCACCGCTGATGGGGTGGCACCAGAGCTACCACAGTACTGGGCCTGGATACAGCACTTCAGTTGACCCGATGGCATGACTGCTTCTCTACAGAGGGAGCCTTTGTACTGAGGCCTTGCAAAGGGCCAGCATTGTCCCTCTGGTTTTGTTCTAGTTCTGCTATTGCCTAAGAGGGACCTTGGGTAGCTATGGTTTCCTCAGATACCACCACTTCACAAAGAAAACAAATGGAGGATAGAACTCCTGCTCTAAATTCCCATTACTATATTTAATTAAATCAGAAAAGGGGGATTATTTTCTCTTCCAGGAATCAGAAACAACTGGAAGTATTGGAAGTATGCTCTGGCTATCTTAGTCAAAGGTCTTCTGGTTGCTGATAGAAGACTAGAAACGTATTCAAAGTAGTGTGGAGAAGATGTGTGTACGGGGGGGGGGTGCATAAAAATCCTCAGTACCTCACAGATCCCAAGGGCGGTCAGAGCTTTATGAGAGCCCAAACCCAGTAAGTGGAAAACCACCAGGAGCTTGTCTCCTCTTCTTCACTCCCTTCCTCTCCTCTCCTTTCCTCCTCTTCTCCTCTCCCTCCTCCTATCCTCTTCTCTCCTCCCTCCTCCCCCTCCCTCCTCCCCTCCCTCCTCTCCTTCTCCCTCCTCCCCTCCCTCCTCCCCTCCTCTTCTCTTCTCCCTCCTCCCCTTCCTCCTGCCCTTCCTCCTCCCCTCCCTCCTCCCTCCCTCCTTCCCAGCTCCTCCCCTCCCT
>NW_021621002.1:2676934-2714092 GCF_004785775.1 Grammomys surdaster
CTCCTCCCCTCCCTTCCCCTCCTTTCATCCCCCATTCCCTGACATTGCCCCCATCTCCACCTCTCACTAGGATTATCTTCACATCAGACTCCTCCGCCTTGGCTTCTTCTCTCTAATGCCCACTGTCTCTCCTTCTCCAGACATAGGAGTGAAAATGATTTTCCATATGGCAGCTCCCACTCACCAATGCCCATAACCTTCACCACAGCTCACAGGCCTACGGCCATGTCTGAATCCCAACACCAATGTGATCGGCTCTCTGGGGCCAGGCATCTATTTACAGCTGAGAGGGTATTGCTATTATCACAAACATGGCTGCCTTTTGAAGATGGGACATCTCTCTGAAGTGAGAGAGAGCATGGCTGAGCATGCATTCCATGCAGCACCTATTTCAGCAGCTCAGAATAAGTACACAGGGGATGGGGATGGGGGTCAGCAGTGAAGAACACCTTTGACTCTTCCAGAGGACTTGGGTTTGACTCCCAGCACCCATATCAGACAGCGCACAGCCTCCTGTACTCCAGCTGATCTGGCGCCATCTTCTGGCCTCTGCAGGCACTCCCACACATGTGGCACAGACACACAGCTAAAAAAGAAATCTTAAAAATTACATGAGTTCATGACAGCCCCATAAAGAGAGAAGAGATTTAAAGTGTGAGACTCAGGATTTTGTTGTGGTTATTTTTCAAGACAGGGTTTCTCTGTGTAGCCCAGGCTGCCCTGGAACTCACTATGTAGATCAGGCTGCCCTCAAACTCAGAGATTCACCTGCCTCTGTTTCTCACGTGTTGAGATTAAAGGTGTGCACCACCACAGCCCAGCTAGACTCAGGATTTTTTTTAACAGCAACAAAAATCCTTGGAAGAGGGTGTACTCAGAGGATATAGAAAGTGCAACACGAGTCAGAGAAAGCTTTTTAAAGAAATGAAGTTGGGAAATGACACAGTGGCAAGTACAGTCCAAAGCCTGACACACAGGGTGTGTTAGGGTCTTGCATGATCTGTGTACACTCGGCAGGGAGGCTTCTGAGAGACCCATCTATAGGTATGATGACATTTCTTTCCCACAGTGACTCAGAATAGTCAGACGGAACGGTCCCTGCAGCAGTTCACATGCGTGTGTTGTGATTCTGCCTCTTAGAAGGAAGGTCATTGGCTGGAAGCCCAGGCAGAATCAGGAGATTCACCCTCATCATCTTGTGTTTTGGGATCATGACTCTTTTGTTTCCCTATGCACACACCTTTAAAACCAAGCTGCCTCCCAGTGAATCGTCATAAAAGGATAATATGTAACTCAATGGTACATCTAATCCACTAACATGCTGGACTGGCCACACGGCTCCTGAATGTCAGTGGTTTTCCCTCAGGAGAACAGGACTGACTGGGACCTGCAGTTTAAAGCACTCCAGCATAGATGGAAAGGCTACAGCACACACACATCACTAGCTTGGCCATCATCCACTCTGTACTGAACACACACTGCTTTCTCACCTTCCCAAGGAAAGAGCGTCTAAGCCAGGGCCTGTCTGCACATACAGAAAGCAAGTTAAGACTATTACTGTCTCCTAAGGCCCGCCTGGCTCAGCCATCCTCCACAGTCCATAGCGACTGTCTTGGCTACCTAGATGGAAAGAATTCTAAATGGCTTGAAACAGGTCTAGACCTGCCCAGGATAAATCTCAGCAGCATTCCCTGCAGGACAGACCCACACTGATGAGGTCAGTACCTCTGGAAGCAGAAGCCAGCTGGTTTGGGATCTTCGACATTTCTTCTTTATTGATTTAGAAATTGAAACTGCATCTTCTCTTGAGATGTGCCTCTGAAAAGAGAGCCAAAGATTAAGCCACAAATGAGTACAGCCAATTCACTGTCCAGGCAAAAAGCCTACATAAACCATAAACTCTTCATCCTGTTGGTGAGCCAATCCTTCTCAAATCTGTTCTGGCCAGTGTTAGAAACACAGAAGTGGATACCTTCCTGATACTCACTGCGAGTGACTACTTAGGACCGGCTTCCCAGGGAAGGAAATGGAAACACATCCTGGTCCACACAGAGGTACAGTGACAGTGGGGAGAGATTATGTGTTCTCCCGGGCAACCTTGCCACTCTAAGCTTCTGAGTCTAATCACAGGATGTAGCTTGGGCTCCCTCTTTTAGACCAACGTGTCTGCTGGTACTGTCCTTGGTCAGGTCTAGTTTAGGCAGACACATTGTTGAGGTATAATGGGCGAAGCTTCCCTGGTGTTTCTAAGAGACACCTTCTCACAGCAGATGCCCCAGCCCTCTGGTTCTTACAATCCTTCCACCCCTCTTTTAACAAGTTCCCTGAGCCCTCTGTGCAAGCATTATGTTACAGATTTACCAACTGGGTCTGGGCACCCCAGGATGAGCTGTTCTCTGCATTTGACCAGTTGTGGTTTTCTGTAATGGTTTCGATCTTCTGCAAAGATAAGCTCCTTTGATGAGAACTTGAATAAGATTCATCTGTGGGTGTGAAGATGAAGATGAGTATTTAGAATGCACTTAGGAATTGCAGTTGTTAAGTGTAGCAGCAGAAGAAAGTTCTCTTCTAAGATCCACGACTTCACTAGCCTCCCATAGTTGGCTAGGTTTCCAGTATGAGACATGGTTTCCCTCCTGCTGAGCAGGCCTTAAGTCCAATTAGACAGCTGTTGGGAAGTGTCAAGGTATGGGTGCCACTATTGGACCCTTAGGGATATCTGGTTATGGTTGTGGTTCATAGGCACTCTCATCCATCCACTCATATACAAGAGAAAGAAAACTGTCCGCGATCGTGAAGAGGTCCTTAGGTGTTTCTTAGCAATCATAGCATAACGAAACACACATAGCATAGTTTGATGAACGTTATGTGAAATCACCACTCTCTTCTACAGCATTTTAATCAGCTCGAGTGAAATCCATTTCATTAGCTGTACCTCATTCTACTCTCTTTTAATCCCTGGGAAGCACCAATCTGCTTCCAGTCTCTATGGATTAACCTATAAATACCTCATACAAATGGAATCGTACAATATGTAGCCTCTCGCATCTGGCCTCTTCCACATGCAATGTTTAAAGCTTCCCTGTTGTAGCATACATCAATGTATCGGTATGCCATTGCTTCTTATGGCAGAATATTATGTTGTCACACAGATACACGACATTCTCTTTATCTACTCACCACTTGACAGGCTCTTGAGATATTTCAATTTTGCCAGTTATCAATATGTGTGTTTGAGCTTTTCTGTGGGTGTCAATGTTCAGTTCTTGGGGGTCTACACCCAGGAGTGGAAGTCCTGGGCCGTATAGTAAGTCTATGTTTACCACACGGAGGAGCTGCCCAACTGCTTTACTCTAACTGTTGTGTGATTTACACTTTTACCAATCATACACAAAGGACTCATTTCTCCATCCGTGTCTTCGCTTATCATTATCCAGCCTTACCCTCCAATTATAGCCATCAAAGTGAATATGAAGAACTATCTTATTGTGGTTTCAACTCACACTTCCCTAATGACTAAGTTCTTGGCTTTTTGTGGTCACAGAAGACTAGTCTCACAACATGGATTTATTTTAGAGATCTACTACTCTCAGGAGAGCAGTGCTTCTCAACCTTCCTAATGCTGCCACCCTTTAATATAGTTCCTCATGTTGTGGTGAGCCCCAACCATAAAAGTATTTTCCTTGCTACTTTGTAACTGTTATTTATGAATTGTAATGTAAATATCTGTGTTTTCTCATGATCTTGGGTGACCCCTGTGAAAGGAGCATTCAATCCCAAAAGGGTTGAGACCACAGACTGAGAAGTGCTGACCCACAGGTTGAGAAGTGCTGACTCACAGGTTGAGAAGTGCTGACTCACAGATTGAGAAGTGCTGACTCACAGGTTGAGAAGTGCTGACTCGGGGCTGGAGAGATGGCTCAGTGGTTAAAAGCACTGACTACACTTCCAGAGGTTCTGAGTTCAATTCCCAGCAACCACATGGTGGCTCACAACCATCTGTAATGAGATCTGATGCCCTCTTCTGGTGTGTCTGAAGACAGCTGCAGTGTACTCATATATAATAAATAAATAAACCTTTAAAAAAAGAGAGAGAGAAGTGCTGACTCACAGGTTGAGAAGTGCTGCAGCAGATGACTGATCATTGCCCATTGGCAGCTTTTCTACAAAGACAGCTGAGTACCCAAACCAGTTATATTTGGCTTGGGAAGTCAGGAGATGAGTGTACATGAATACATCCTGGAGGCTAAGACGTGATGCTGGCAAGCTAGTAAACTTACAGTTCGATGCAGGGCTCTCTGCCCCATCATCCTAAATGGTGGCTGAAGGTCAGTTATCACTAAAACAGACAGCAGCTACTGTTTTCATCTCCATCTTCACTCTGAATAAAATGTCTTGGCAAAAAGCTCTCAAGGAGGATGGGTCCCCCCTTCTGAAGAGGCTTTTGTTGGTTAATGTGAGCAGAGCACGCTGTGATAAGACTGCTGCTGTAATGGAAGGGCGAGACGCTCTTATTAATAAATCTTCCAGGATGAGGATTTACTGTGTGAGAGCCTGCCCCAGGCACGTTAGTAATAGCTGAGAATGCACAGCTCTCAGACATTATATCATTCTTAATAACACCCTTTCCTCGGCAGCAAGCCGGTTCTGTCTAGATTAAAGCCCAAGCTCTGCCACCTGCTGGCGAGCCTCTGTGAACACCGTCTCTTAGGGTTGTGTTCAGGATGTGTAAGGATAACCCACTGAACTTCCCTCAGTGCCTGACGCATGGACAAAAGACAATCCATGTCTCTTACCTTTGCCTTCCCTCAAAACGGGGATTGACAGACACTATTCACTCTGTGGCTTGGGAAGAAGAAAGGCACCATTCCCAGGGAAGCCATTGTTTTGGGGGCTGACTTCCTAGCTTACAACCGTTTCCAGTTCCCTGATAACTATGTGATGTCCGTACAGCAGTCACATCAGGACCCTCAGGCCACTTCTGATTGGCCACAGCCAGTCTCATGCTTGTCTGAGGCTTTGGGAATGAGATCATAAGGCCGATGGTTCAAGCTTATGTAGCTATTACTATGACACATGACCCACAATTGCTGCCAGTGGGTTCTAGCTTACAGTGTGACAGATGGAAAGCACGTTCCTCCTCCTCCTCCTCCCCCTCCTCTTCCTCCTCTTCTTCTTCTTCCTCCTCCTCTTCCTTTTCCTTATCCTCCTCCTCCTTCCCCTCCTCTTCCTCTTCTTCCTCCTCCTCTTCCTTTTCCTCCCCCTCCTCCTCTTCTTCCTCCTTCTCCTCCTCCTCCTCTTCCTCCTCCTCCTCTTCTTCTTCTTCCTCTTCCTCCTCCTCTTCTTCTTCCTCTTCCTCCTCTTTCTTCTCTTCCTCCCCTCCTTCTCCTCCTCCCCCTCCTCTTTCTCTTCTTCCTACTCTTCATTATCATCATCAAGAACCCGGACTTGGAGCTCAAGTATCTGGTTGAGCCATTTCAGCGGGCCGAAGTTGAAAAGCACCTTCGGGTGACTTTTAGGATGTACATGTGTATTCACAGGGCTGAATGAGTTTGAGTTGATTTCTTGGTTGCCAGGGTCTGAGAACCTGCCTTCCACGAATGCTTTCCATCTTGCAAACCTACCACTGCCTATGTTTCTAGGATCATCTCCTCCCAGATATCCAACCTATGTTCCTCCATCATTCTGTAACCAACCCTAGACTGACATCTGCAGGAGCAACTGAAACATGGTACCCATTCTCTTGAGGCCAGCCTGCTTCTAGAAGTAGGGAAGAAGAGTGACATTCCATCTAACATGCTTGTCACTTGTTACTGGGCTTCAGGTCATCTTTGTCTTCTGGCCTATCAGAAAACTTGTTGATCTGTTCTGTTCTCTCCTAGCATGCAACACAACTAGCTATAGGCCCACTTCAGACACCCCAGCCTTGCTGAACAGTCCCCTCCAAGAAAGATAGAATGGGGGAATATCTAAGTATAGAAGCACATTTCTTAGCACATTGGAGACCAGAAATAACAGCTGAGTCACTCGGAACAATCAATTAAAACTATGGTCTTTAAATACATCCTTTAGCTGGTGGTAGAAGCAGCACACACCTTTAAGCCCAGCACTCGGGAGGCAGAGATGGGGGAATCGCTGTGAGTTCAAGGCCAGCTTGGTCTACAGAATGAGTTCTAGGTTAGCTAGGGCTACACAGAGAAGCCCTGTCGCAAAACAAAAACAAAAAACAAAACAAAACAAAAAATTCATATCTTTTAAATAATGGCATCTAACAGGACTATAGAACAAGTTGAAATTTCAGGGATATTAGCTTGGGTGTTTCTTTTTTAGATATCTAAGTGGTGAGTACAGAATAGTATATCTGCAGAACAGTAGAATACATGCCTGAAACTCCTCATTTATCATTTCTCCTATCTGTCTATCTATTCATCCGTCCATCCATCCATCCATTTTGTGTGTTTGTGAGGGGTGTGCACCAATGTGTACATATGGAGATCAGAGAACTACCTGGGGATTGGTTTTATTCTTCTATCACGTGACTTCCGGAATGGAGCCTAGGTGGTCCAGCCACATAGCAAGCACCTTTATGCACATCTCATGGGCCTCCATTTATCCACACAAGTTTTTCTTTCATTATTTTAAAATAAATTTTAATTATATAATAAAGACACAATATAATATTAAGTGAGAATGACACATATAATATACCTTGTAGACATACACACCCAGCTAAGCCCCACATACATTAACACATGATAAGCATGCATGCATACACTCAACTAAAATAAACACATAAAATAAAAAATAAGGAAACACGCACACCCATTTACAGCACTGGTATGCTCTTCCTCCTTCTCTTCCTCCTCCTCTTTTTCCTCTTCCCCTCCTTCTTCATTTTCTTTCAATAACTTTATGAATATTCACAACTTTTCATCACTGTAATAAGAAGACCTTTTTTTTGATGAATAGAATGAGACTTCTATTTATCACAAAAAAATAAGGAAAAGTAATTTATCATCTCTTCTGCATTGCCTAAGAGAGCTTCACACAATCTACCAAAAATATTTTAAACACTTGGATGAACTGACAAGAAAAAAGAAGGGCCAGGTATGTGACTAACAGAAAGGGAAGTCAGCAGTGAAGGAGTGAAATGTTTCTACAGCTGGGGTTGGTTAGAAACTACAGTCATTTCTAAAGGGCCACACCCACACTGGAGTATCAGAAAGCCATCGCTAACACAGAGAGACAGAAAATAATTTATATGCCGCTTAGTGGAGAAAAGAAATCACGTGAAAATCAAATTCTTCTGGTTGGTTTTCTCCATGAATGTAACTTCAGGTCTTCATGAAGGACAGGAAGATGGGTGCTCCCTAGATGGTAAGTGACCAAAGAACTGGTCCAGGAACCAAGACAATGGTGCTCCCTGAGATGATCAGTAGTCAAAGAAGTGGTCCAGGTGGGGAGATTTTCCTGTGGCAAATGCAAAAGAGTTCTGGAGGGACTCATCTACCGTGCAGGCCACAGGAATGTCTCCTTGAAAAGCAAGTTTGCTCAGGATGAGCTCAGGAACAAAAACAATGAAATGCAGGAAGCCGCCTTCGGGAGAGTCAAGAGACACACAGCCCAGCACTAGGGGATCCTGAGAATTAAGATGATAGTTTGCAAGAGATTGTCAGGGAATCATGTTTCAAATAATTAGCCCCTGGAAGATACAATTAAACACCAGCAAAGGACAAGCTGGATGAAAGATGCTTTCACGAGGTAGCTTAAAGCAGAGAAACACAGGTCAGTTACTGTGTTTGAAAGCCAACACTACCATCTACTGTCCAGGGAGCTTTGGGAGACTCAGCTCAAAGTCCTGTGCTTAGGTTCCTCCTCTGTCGAGTGTGGCTATTCATGGTCCCACAGGGTTGGGCCGGGAGGATTAAATGTCTCCCCTCCCTACGCTGCTTAGAAAATTGCAAATATGCTTGGAATGAGCGATTTCTAAAATTTGAATGCTAAATGCTAAAAGCCTGGTCCTCAGAGCTGTGCTGCTGAGGAGTTCTGGACCTGGGAAGGGGCAGGGCTTTATGGAGGTCTTTAGGTCTCTGGAACTGTGCATTTGAAAGAGATTGTGGGATCCAGGTCTCCCTGTCTACGTTTCTTTTGGACTTATGAACATTTTTACCTCACTGTGTTTCCACTGTGCTATCTTTCTTCAGAAAAGGCTTAAGCCAACCAGGCCAATTAATTATGGACTGGAACCTTCTGAGAGTTAAAATACCACTTATCTTTATTGTTTTGAGATATTTTGTTATAGCAACAGAAAGTTAACGAACACCATTGCTATTATGAGAAAGAAGGTGAGATTTTGAAAAGAAACAGAGTGTCTAGAAATGACATTAGACTCACTGAATTTATTCATTTATCTATTTATTCTGGTACTCAAACCCAGGGCCTCACACATGCTAGGTAAGTGATCTACCACTGAACCACAGCCCAAAATATTGAAATTAACAGTGAGCGGACGGAAAAGAAGTTGAAGAGTGAATTAATAAATTAGAAGGATCATTTGAAGAAATTATACAAAATGTATCAAGAGAGTTAAGAGAAAATGTAAAAGGAGTTTAAAAGGCACAGAACGAGATGGTTCCGTACGTACGTAGGAGACAGTCAAAGCATTAGGGAGAAGTGTGTGTGGGGAGTCGGACTACAGAGAACCGTAAGTGAGGCTTCCAGGACTGAAGGAAGAAAAGGATGCTTAGCATGAAGGCAACGTCTTCAGTCTGGGCAGCCACGTGAAAACCTTCTATCCTAGACACTGTGTGGGAGAATCCTAGCATACACAACAAAGAGGATGTAGGTATGACCAGAGACTAAAGATTGCAACTATATAACAATCCAAGCTGACAACAGGTTACTGTTTTCAAAAAGTAGAGGGAAAATAAGTCACAATGTAGAATTTTGAAACTAGCTAAACCAATTGAAAGCGAGGAAGAGAAAGACATTTATTTATTTATTTTAAATTCAGAGGGAGCCAACCACGCATAGACTCTCATGGGAAATATCACTGTGGGTAAATTTTCAATCAAAGCCAGAGGGAGATAGAAGAGAAAGATGTGATCTCCGAAGACCCACAGACAGGCAGGAAAAGCTGACCCAGGAGCAGCTGAGGCTGTTACTCCTGGTGGAAACAACAACTAGCTCACAAAGCCTAACACCAAGGAGCACTCAGGTATTATAGGAAAAGCAAGAGGCGGCTGACTGGTGTGGAAGTATTCTAAGGTCATATCGTCTTCAGGGAGAAGGACAGAGATATTGATATACTTTCGACTGTTACGTAATACGTGCTAAAAGTTTAAGGGTAACCAGTGAAAGACAGGGCATATATTATCTCCAAACTAAAATTAAAGGGAGAAATGGACTTCAACCCAACGCAGGGCAGGGAAGGAGAAAAAGCAGAGTGATACATGGTAAACAGAGTGTTAGCAATCTGTTAAACTCCACCTCCAGAGTCACCTGGCAACAGCCAGGTATGCTCCGCCCCACAGTTACCTGGCAACAGGCAGGTAACCCTGCCCACTATAAAAGGGGCTGCTTGGCCCCTCCTCTCTCTCTTACTCCTCAACCCTGAGCACCTGCAGGTTATCCTCTCCCCTCTCCCCTTCTCTTCTCCCTCTCTCCACGTGGTCATGGCCGGCCTCTACTCCTCTCTACTTCTCTCTCTCTTCGTCTTCTCTTCACTCGCCATCTTCCCGTTCCTCTCTCCCACTCCCTTCCCCAAATAAACCCCTTCCCTTGGAACCGGATCGGATCGGCTTTGGTGTTGTCTGTCCAAACTGCGCTCGAATCCTAACACAGAGGCTCTCACTGGTGTTGTGAGTGACCCAAACTATATGAGTAATTCAAATATACAGACATGTATGCACACACACGGTATATGTACATATGTTTAATACATCCACAAGCATAAAAATAGACTTACATATGAGAAACAAAAGCCCTACGATAGCCTGTCCATATTGGGCATATTCAAAATCCAACAATCTACAGAGACTGAAAATACGGAACTTACCCAATAATTACTCCAGGTGAGGAACCCACAGGGCCTCACTGAGTGGCCGCCACGGAAGCCAGAAGATAACGGAATTTTGTCGATATTAGATAAAAGAGACTTTTTTAAATGTAGGAATAAAAACAGTCTGTGCCAAAGGGAACTCTTGAGGAATGAGATGCTTAGCCCTAACGGTGGCAACAGTACCCACTAAAGCTTGAGGTATGTGGCTACTGTAGCACCGGAGTAATGTGGCTTCTGTGACACGGGAGTCATCCTTTACCTTCGTGCTGTGTGTTAGGAAACAAAAGCCACAAAGATGCTGAGACTCATGCCCATTTTATAGTGGCAAGAATGAATACACAAATCCAAGACTCTAGGAGCTAAGGAATAATGAAAACAAGAAAGAGAACTTATGAAAGAGAAAAACCAAGGGACTGGTGAGATGGCTCAGCAGTTAAGAGCACTTACTACTGTTCCAGAGGTCCTGAGTTCAAACACCAGAAACCACATGGTGGTTCACAACCATCTGTAATGAGATCCGATGCCCTCTTATGGGGTGTCTGAGAACAGCTACAGTGTACTTACATATAATAAGTAAATAAACCTTTTGGGCTGGAGTAAGAGGGGGAAAGAGAGGGAAAAAGAAATAAAAAGAAAGAAAGAAAGAGAAAACTGAGAAAAGACAAATGAAAATTATGAGCCTGTAACTTTAATTTTTTTCAAAGTCTACTTTTAATGATGGTTCTAAAATGCTTTAACCTCCCTTGTAGCCCACCACCTATCAGAGGCAGTGGGAAAGAAAGGATACAGGGGCAGTACACCTGTTTAGAAAGGTTCTTCGAAGCAACTCCCACCTGTGTTGTCTGGAATCAGAAGTTCAGTTCACAGGTTAGCAGTCACAGCTCGATGAGGACTGTGTATCAGTTACTGTTTTTGCTGTGGTGACAAAACACCAGACAAAAGGCAACTTAGCAATGGCTTACTTTGCTCCCTGGTTTAAAGGGATATGGCCCATCCTGGTGGGGGAGGCACATGCATATAAACCAGGAGCACGGGATGATCACAGAGCAATCGCTCAAAGACCTGCTCTTATAGACATTCCTGCTGCGCTGGCCACAGCAGGCACATTATGGGCGTGGCGATTCCTTACTGGTTAAGGAAGGCAGTCTGAAATTACAGCACAGGGAGGGTGCGTGACCTCGGGAGTGTGATAAAAACCACCAAACCACACATTTTCATTGAGCAAGTTTACAGCATCTAATTTCCTAAACGTGGGATTAGGGAAGCAAGGTGCACGCTACACATGGATTCTGCAACGCCTTTGCAACTTTTTTATAAATCTGAAAGTGCTCTAAACTAAAAGTAACCAATAACCACAACGAGCCCTTGGTTCACTTTGTTGACCACACACGTGGATGTGACAGTGGTAAACTACAAGGTAGTAAAGTCACATGGAACCGCAATGCTAAGGGCAGCTCTGTGCCAGGCTGTGCAGGGGCCGTTCCTTCTTTATCAGTGACCGTCAGGTTTCTGGCTCAAGGTGAGTCCCAGTGTTTCACTGGTCGAGATAACAAACTGGCTGTGTTGGAGAAAACCTATACAATCCAGGGGAGGTGTGTCCGGACAGAGAGGCAAGGTGTGTGGTCTGAGCTCCTCCAGTGCAAAGAGAAGCAAGGGGGCTCAGGGGTACACGTGAGACTTACAGTGTGGGCTTGCATTTATGGAGCTATTTTTAGCGATTTTAATATTTTCTCTAATTTTTAAAAAATTTAACAGGTGTGTATGTATAAATTCGAAAAATGTTGCATATAGAGGATTTGGTGTTATCCTCTGTCTTGGGCCTCCACTGGGGGCTTTAGAACATACATATCTATCTATCTATCTATCTATCTACCTATCTATCTATAAATGTTGTGGATAGTCCCGGCCTTGTATTTTGATACTAATTCTCCTTTCCTGTGAAGGGCTGCAGAGGCGGTGTGAGTCAGTATACAGGTGATTTCTATCGAACCTTCTGCCCATCTTAATTTGTAAAATAAAGGCTGGAGCCAGTGATTGCAGAGGAAGGGGAGGTGGAGAAATAAAGTCTGAGGAGAGAAGAGAGAGGGGGAGGATGACTGGAGGACGACTGGAGGAAGACAATGGAGGAGGAAGACACGACTGGGGAGAGAAGAGAGAGAGGACGACTGGGGTAGAGGTAGAAGGGTCTCATAGCTGAGGAACGAGTAGTGTAGAGGCATCTGCTCAATCTAGGCTTACAGGTTACATTCATAATTACTGAGTCGTGTTTTCATTGACTGGTCCTGATTGGGTTGGAGATTTAAATATCTCCCACTACATATATATATATATATATATATATATATATATATATATATATAATACTGAATTACATTATTAATTTTATAAATTATGGTAAAGCAAGCATATATTGGCAAACAGCTCAGAGTAGTCAAGCACACTGATGATACCACAGGTGCATTGCTAATGTCTTGTTCTAGAACATTCATATCATTCCAAACAGAAGCTCTGTAACATTACATAATTAATTCCCTGTTCCTCCTCTCTCCAGTCCCTGCTTAACTCTGGCCTTCTGAACTTATCTACTCTAGATATTTCATGTAAGCTGACTCGTTCCATATAAATGTCCTCTGCATTCGAGATAGCTTTTTTTTTTTTTTTTTTTTTTTTGGTTTTTCGAGACAGGGTTTCTCTGTGCAGCTCTGGCTGTCCTGGAACTCACTCTGTAGACCAGGCCGGCCTCGAACTCAGAAATCTGCCTGTCTCTGCCTCCCAAGTGCTGGGATTAAAGGCGTGCGCCACCACTGCCCGGCCTCGAGATAGCTTTAAGGCTTGTTCATATTGTTGTACGTGATACAGTATTATTCTGTTCATGATAAAATAACATACCATTGTTTAAGCCATATTTTCTTTATGCCTTCATCTGCTGAGCTGCAGTGATTTCACTCGAGCAGGGGAAGAGTTGGCATCACATTTCCCAAGTCACAGCAGCACAAAGACAATAAATAAGCTTTCCTTTCTGTGGACAGGCTATACAGCTCAGGTACAAACCCTGTGCTGGAGACTCTTGCAGGCTCCCTGCACCAGGATGGGTCCCAGATGGCTTCTCCAGACCTTGAATGTCTTCAGATGTGTAGCCGCCTGCGGCCACGAGTCGAACAGGTTCACCTGGAAAGAGGGCTGGGAACGAAAGGGGGACGGAGAGCGAGAAAAGATGAAGCCAAGACAAAGTTCTCTGATCAAGGCTTGATGATTTAATGTTAAGCTTTCAATTTAAAGGGGAAGACCCCGCCCGAACCCTTCCTAGTTTCAGCTCGCAGAGTTGGGTGGGATAATCCGTTCTCAGTCACGGGTCAAGGCTGGAGATGTCTCAAGGCAAGCCCAGCGGCAGTTCTTTCAAGTTCCAGTTGCAGCATCTACGAGCAGCCAAGGTGGGTGACTCCACCTAGGTGTCTATTGATATGCAGCCAAGGTGGTTAGTTCCACCTAGGTCCTATTATCTGGTCTCTTGTGGTAAACAAGGTCTCTGGGCCTGCTCAAGGCTGGAGGAAAGGCACACAGATGGATTGGGAAACTCTGTTTCACTGTGAGTTCAGATTTCCGCTTGAGACCCAAAAGAAGTTACAACACTCCCGAGTTACATAAAACAGGTTATTTGGATGACTAAGATCTCCCTCGTGGGTAAAGGAATAGCAACATAGGAAAGAAACTTGGTGAGGAAATGAAGTAGTTGACAGTAACTTGATAGTTTTTACAGTGTCAGCTGTCTGACACTGACTTACCTGAGATTTACATTAGTTTTAGATTTAGTTTTAGCTCATGTGTAAGGAGCAGGCCCTTAAACAGGACCAACTCCATTTTGTAATAGGAAACTTGTAAGACATTTCTGGACATGTATGGTACTTGTAAAGGCAAGTCTGGAAATGAAGCTGTGCTGAGGTAACCAGACACGAGTGGTTATCTGCCATGTATGACATCAGTAACTCCAAATTCAGCATAAAAGAGGAGCCTGTCCGAAGCACTTCTTCACACTTGTAGCCATGACTGGCCAATGTGATCCTCCGGACAAAGCCTCCTCAGCACCAGGTCATCAAAGAGTTAACCGAGAGACCAACACCTTCAACTTCGTGGTCAAGCTCCGCTTGGACTTCAAGCCGAGACAACGAACGCCTCCAGCTTCGTGGTCAAGCACCCTACGAGGTCAAATTATCTGGAAGCCACAGCCTGACCCTGCCTTACCGGACTCCGGACCTGTAACCCAAAACCAACATAAGGACTCAGGTCGTATAATCCATGAATGAATGACTTGTCTATTGCTATGCTTATTTCTTTGGTAATTAGCAACTTATTAGCAACTTATTATTTGTGTTAATTAGGCATATTGTTAGAGGCAACCTATAGGAAATGTGACAATATCTTGTTGTAGCAATAACCTTAGATTTGTGTTTGTGTTTGCTTGCTGTGCATTATCATTAAAGAAGCAACTGAATTCCACAAACTCTCTGTCTCTTGGCGTACTCTCTTCCCTCTCGAGGAGCTGATGATCTCACAGTCAAATCCAGTATAGGATCCCTGAGTGGAGCAGGACCTGTTGCTCCTCTCCCCGAGGGGGATTCAAACCCCTTGCTCTTAATAGATAAGAGACCCTGCTCGCGACATCATGGTTTCAAGAGGTTCCAGTCTGTGGTCACATGGTCTGTGGAACACAGCGACAGGGAGCAACACTGCTCATTTCCTAGTGACTGGGAAGAGGGCCAGGGAGGAACAGGGACCTAGCTTCCTTCATCCAAGCCTCACCTCCCCATAACAAGAGGCCAGTGACCAAGTTGTCAACGCAGGCTATGGAGGACATTTAGGGTGTAAGAGACACTGTAAAGCCCGTCACTATGGGGAACAGCTGACCCAACACCACTCATGCCGTTCAACATTATTTTTAGAGCAATAGCTCTCATCCTCTTCTCTTTTTGCATGTTGGGGAAGGACTGGGGGCCTTGTGCACCCCCTGAGCTGCACCCCAGTCCTTCTCCGGTTACAAGTAAACATCATGGTTTTCAAACAAAAGCGAAGAAACAAAAGAAAAAGGAGCGTGTAAACCCCAAACCGAAACCACCTTCTCTCCTTCACAGGAAGATTGGTTGTAATTTGTCTCTTCTCAGACACAGACAGGGACAACTTTTATAAACACAGTCAAACTTTCAATCTCTCATGTTGGCTTCTAATTGTATGTGCCTTTGAAGAGAAAAGATCCAGCCTGCTTGCAAGTAAATATTTACTAATGAGAAAGTGAACTGAAGCAGCCACTAAACTTGAATGTCTCTTTGAGATGGGCATTATCTCTCTGAAGGGATGAGGGTTCTGATGATTTTAAACTCGTCACATAGTCCAAGGCTCGGTGGAGCGCCTCTCTTCTCCCTGATAAACCTATTTCTCTGCTCACTCCTTGTCCGATGTGACTTAACTCTCTTAGGCATGAGATAACAAATTCAGAAACCTTGGTTCAGAGTGGCTTTCGTGACTATAAATCATCTAACACCCTGAATCCCCAAATGAAGCTCACCAAGACATAGGTGAAAGGCTTTGCATTCACAAAACCCATTGATGTCTACCTGAACAGTGAGTTGGAGAGTTTCGTTTTGTTTTCTAAATGTCCATTTAAATGGCTGCAGGAAGGGGAATCCTCATCAGAGAGCCCAGCAATTGGGAAACTGAGTTAGGTATGTAAGCCTGTGAGAAACGAATCAGCCAGGGAAAATGGAAGGATAGATTCAGTTCAACCTCAAAACAACAAGAACAGCCTGAAAAAGTTTGTGTGTCATACTGCACAGCTCAGTATTGGAGGAGACGGGGGATCACGGTGCAGGCTGTGGCACTTAGCTACTGTGGTGCAGAGTGAGGAGTGCTTAGTCAGCTTCATGAGACCACAACAGCTTGCAGGGTGGGTCAGATGGCCTGTTCTTGTGATCTAAAGGCAGCAGGCCCCAGGGTCAGTGCATGGTGGGAATTCTGGATTCCCATGGGATGGAGGGTAGGAACAATCAGGATAATAATTTTCTGCTCTAACTGTTCAGTCTGTGTGGCAGCAGCTGGACTGGCAGGTGCTTGCAGCTGTTCAGTGTTCTCTCTTCATTTGGACCAGAACCTGCCCTGATTCAAGGTGCCTTTGTCTTGAAAAGTTCCTTGTTTCTTACACACAAGTTCCTGTGCTGCTGACCTGCTGACTCTGTCTATCCAGTGGCTTCTTCAGTGGGGTATTCTTTTGTTTTTGTTTTTCGAGACAGGGTTTCTCTGTGTAGCCCTGGCTGTCCTGGAACTCACTCTGTAGACCAGGCTGGCCTCGAACTCAGAAATCCACCTGCCTCTGCCTCCCAAGTGCTGGGATTAAAGGCGTGCCCCACCACTGCCCGGCTCAGTGGGGTATTTTAAGCATGCTTACTTTAGGTAGATATCCCAAGTTTTCACTAGCCTGTAATCATATGTGACAGCTTCCCTCCCCTCCCCTCCCCTCCCTCCCTCCCTCCCTCCCTCCCTCCCTCCCTCCCTCCCTTCCTTCTTTCTTTCTCTACTGAGAATTCTGGAAATGACCACCTGCTGCTTTCTGTCACTAAAGCTTGTGTGTGTGTGTTCACTGAATCCAGCCCCCTGACGACTTGCTTCTCTGGATCAGTGGTGAAGCAACCTTCTCGGGATATTTGGGTGTCTAGCACTTTCTGTTGGACTTCCTAGAACACAGACCATTCATTCACTTAGATTAACTTTTTGGTAGTATATAAAACAAGTTTCTTGGTGGCATTGTCATACATACATACATACATACATACATACATATATATATATGTCATACACATATATACATATATGTCATATATACACACATATATGTCATATATATACATGTCACATATATATATATGTCATATATATACATATATATGTCATTATACTTTTTTCTTCCTTTTGTTTTTTGGAGACAGAGTCTCTGTCTCTAGTCCTGGCTGTCCTGAAATTTAATATGTAGACCAGGCTAGTCTCAAAATCACAGAGATCTACTTGCCACTGCCTCCTGAGTTCTGGGACTAAAGGCTTGCACTACTGTGCCTGGCATTATAGGTTCTTTTATTCATCCCTCCCCCAACATAACCGTCCTCCATGTAGCCCCTCCCCCACCTTGCTGATTCTTCCCACCCCTCTTTTCCTGACACATCCGGTCTACTTCTCTCTCATTCTCCCTCTCCCTTCTTCCTCAGCACTCGCTTTTACTCTGGTTTATTTTAGCTAATACTGAGCTCCAGGTCCATCTTGTGAATGTCATAATTGCATTCTTCACAGCTGAGCATGTTACCTCCCTCTGTCGGTCTATTGCTGGGTATCTGGGCTGCTTCTGTATCTTCCCACTGTGACCAGTGCAGTGCTAAGCACGGCTGTGCAGCTAGCTCTGTGATGTGCTGACGTAGCATTCTTTGGGATCTTGCTCCCAGGAAGGATATGGCTGGATTGTATGGTAGGTCTAGCTTCAGTTTTTGGAGGATGCACCACGCTGATTTCTATAGTGGCTGCATCAGCTGTCACTCACACTAGCAGTGTTTAAGGAAGAACAGAGTACCTTATTTTATTGTGAAAATTCATGTCTTAATTTCAGGGAAAACTTTCTGTATTATGCATTTTTTTCCCCTTTGGCCAATTGTGGGGCTGGAAAGCTATGCAACTTGAGGAGACAGTGTGGAACAAGATGAGATGTGTTTCAAGCCCCAAAATCTCATTCTGAGACTGGCAGGACTTGGGACTGTTGCCTCTTTGCTCTGGACATGCATGTTTCAGCACACTTAGCCTGTATGATGCCCCCACCTCTGTCACTCTTGAGATAGTCACGGAGCCTGGTGGCCACATTACAGATTTAACTTCCTCTTTCCCTATAAGGACATGTCTAGCCAGCACCTGGAATTCCTCTTCATGCAAATGAGAGTACCTAGTACCTCAGCACCGGCCAATAAACATACTCACCTTGAAAACCCCACCCACTCCCCAAGGTTTATACAGCTGTGATTCACTCCCACTAAAGGAGAGCTTTTTTTACTCAAAGCGATCTCTGAGAAGACTGTCTCTCCCTGACCTCTGGGTCTCATAGAGCTTGCCCACCCGGCAAAGGTTCAGTCCTTCAAGTCCTGCATCATGAACAACAGCGCCGAGGTCAGAAGCAGACCCATGCCAGTAGTCAATTACCTTTTAAAAACTCTTTATGTTTGCTAACCTAAGCCCCTTCCCCTGTGTTATCAATTTAATTTTCAAATACGTTAACATGTTTATCTTTTTTTTTTTTTTTTGGACAGGATTCACTATGTGGCGCCGTCTTAGTTAGGGTTTCTATGGCTATGATGAAACACCATGACCAAAAAAACCCCGGGGAGGAAAGGGTTTATTTGGTTTATGCTCTCACAGTGTAGTTCATCATCCAAGGAAATCAGGATAGGAACTCAGACAGGCAGGGACCTGACGCAGGAGCAGGAAGTGATGCAGAGGCCACAGAGGAGTGTGGCCTACTGGCTTGCTCCCCTTGGTGTGGTCAGTCTGCTTTTCTATAGCACCCAGGACCACTAGCCCAGGTGTTGCCTCACCCATAATGGGCCGGTCCCTCCCCCATCAATCATGAGTTAAGACAAGGCCCTACTGGCTTGCCTACAACTCAATCTTATGGGGGCATTTTCTTACCTGGGGCTCCATCCTCTCTGATTACTGGTGCTTACGTCAAGTTGTCATAAAACCAGCTAGTACAGGCTCATGCTGGCTTCAAATTCAGGCTCCTCTGCCTCTACCGCTGAGGGGCAGGGTTCATTACAGGTGTGTGCCACCACATCTGGGTCTTTCTAGCTCATCTTTATGCTATTCTCTGTTCATTTCTGCAGCCAGTCTTCTCTCCTGTTACTCCACCTGCTCATGTCTTCAGTTACCTGAGAGCATAGTGTAGCTGCAGGGACTTCTGACGCTCGCATGAGCTCTTCGTCTAAGTCGGTTCCACTTGTTCCCCGCACCACCCCTTCTTCTGACCATTGAGCACTTAGGCAGTTGCCAGATCATTTTATTTAAGATTTCGCATATCTGTGGCGGGGGCACTCTGTTCAGACTCTTGTTGGTTTTGTACAGCGTTGGTGCCTTTGCCTTGATATATATTTCCCATCTTGCCCAGCAGCTGATTCTCTTCCCTTGTGAGTTCATGCTCTATGTGTTACCACTAAGAATATTCAACAACCAGTATCACACAGATACTGACCAATCAGAACAGATGCTGGTCATAGCTCTTGCAAGGTCAGAGGCTCCCTGCAAGGTCTGACGTTACTCTTGAAGATGCTGGTCTGTGGGATAGCCAGACGGCATGGGATGTTCAGTTTACTTACCTGAAAATATTTTGATACCATAATGATCAACACAATCATATACTGTGGTATCAGCCAAATATAAGCCCCTCCTGGCCGTGTCTTCTGTCTACACAGGAAAGGATGGAGGAGAGTGTATGTATACAGGTGTGCTAATTAGCTCCTTCACTGTCATGAAATATCCATATATCTTAGCTACTGTTCTATTGCTGTGAAGGGACACAATGACTAAGGCAACCCTTATAAAATAAAGCATTTCACTGGGGGCTGGCTTACAGTTTGAGAGGCTTAGTCCATGATCATCATGGCAGGGAGCAGGCAGGCATGGTGCTGGCACAATAGCTGAGAGCTTTACATTCTGATCCTCAGGCAGTAGGCAGAGAGAGACTGGGCCTGGCATGGGTTTTTGAAATCTCAATGCCCACCTCCAGTGACACGCCTCTTCCAACAAGCCACACCTCCTAATCCTTCCTAAACAGTTCCACCAACTGGGGCCCAAGCATTCAAACCTATGAGCCTATGGGGGCCATGCTCATTCAAACCACCACACGGAACTCAGTGATGCAGCTGTCTGGGGTTACTCATGCTCCTCTAACTCCTTACCTAGGGTCCACACTCCTGAAAGGGAGCCTCCATGCTCCCTTAAGTAACTCCTCCTCCATGGTCTCTGCTCCTGTAAGGAGCCCTCACCTATGTTCCTGAAAGCAAACCCAATAAACTAACGCATTCACTCACCAAGCTGGACTTTTGTAAAACCCTTTCTTTGGCCTTGTTATTGATCTACCTGGTGACAGACATTTGGTCATATCTTCCCAGACACACTGGCTGTATGACTTGTGGCTTTTCCTCTCAACTGAGGGATGGGCTAGCTTCTATTCTTTTGTTTCACTCCTACAACTGGATTCCCATCCCAACTCTGCCCCCACAATCACTCTGCTCAGGGTAAGACATAAGGATGCCCTTGCACCAAATGAATTTGTCAACTCAAACCACAGTTCTTGTTCCAAAGGGAGTAAGCCCAAGTGTAACATCTTCCAGATTGGAGTGACTGCAGCCTGGGAACACAGATTCAGGCTTTCCTGACACATTCCACCGTGGAAGCAGGTACCTGAATTTGTAACAGCAGACAAACCAAGTATTTGCCAAATATATTGGTGGGGACACTATGTAAGTTGCTCACAATTAAGTGGAGAAATCTCTGTTCTGTGTTTCCAATGCTGTTGGATAACATTCTTAGCTTTGGGGAGACTGGTGGAAATTAGGGGTCAGCTTATGACTTGTGATACATAATGACTTATAATCCATTCCAAAGGTTTTCCCTGATGGAAGCAGGTCCAGTGAGATGTATAGCTGGTCAAGAACCGGTGAGGAGACTAAGGGCAGCACAAGATTATTTTGGCTCCTCATCTGCAACATTCCAACTCTCCCAAGCCACAGAAGTCCTAGCTAGTCTGTAGAACTGATGTGGGTAAGGCTTTCCCAGGGGACTTCAGTTCACCGCACTAATCAGCTCCTTTTTTTTTTTTTTTAAAGATTTATTTATTTATTATATGTTATGTAAGTACACTGTAGCTGTCTTCAGACACCCATATGAGGGCATCGATCTCATTGTAGATGGTTGTGAGCCACCATGTGGTTGCTGGGATTTGAACTCATGACCTCTAGAAGAGCAGTCAGTGCTCTTAACCGCTGAGCCATCTCACCAGCCCACTAATCAGCTCCTTTATAAGTGAGATTTTAATGAGACTCTGGACTTTCCCTCAGAGGCAATGGGTTAGGAGCTATTCTTTTTTTTTTTTTTGACAGGGTCTCTCTGTGTAACCCTGGCTGTCCTGGAACTCACTCTGTAGACCAGGCTGGCCTCGAACTCAGAAATCTGCCTGCCTCTGCCTCCCAAGTGCTGGGATTAAAGGTGTGCGCCACCACCGCCCGGCTAGAGCTATTCTTTCCTGACAGGAAATCTAGGCATTTTCTTTGGCTACTTCTGAAGTTCAAGGAACAAAGGAAAATCTCAGTTCCTGCTTGACCACTGGGGACTTTTAAAGTTAAAAATGTATTTATTTTGATAGCCATTTTGTTAGATCCTAAGAAGGAACATCTAGTCTAGACTCATCCTGAAAGGCCCCAGAGACAATTTTAAAGGACTGTACCATTAGCTCGGAGAATTCAATCAGTGCTGTATGTCAGAATCACTGAGAAGAGTTCAATGGTTTCAGAGAAGAACACATTCCCCAGACTGATGCACGTGGAGTGGCCCAGATAACAGTGTTTTAAAAACACTGTTTTTAAACTTATTAAGCAGAATAAACACATTTTTAGACTCCTTCCACCAAGTGTATATGTACAGATCTGAGAACCCAGAACTGGGTTTAATCCTACTGATTCATTAATATGACACATAAAAACATCACTGATGCAAACATTTTAGGAGTATTAACAAAGGCCACGTAATATTTTACAAAGACATACATACAGACAGACACATACATATACAGTCACAGCTAGAGACACACACAGAAACAGAGACGCACAGCAACACAGAGAAACACAAAGTCAGCCCCGCTGTATTTCTCCTCTCCCTCCTTCCCATCCCCTCCTTCCTTTCAACCTCAGAGCAATCAGTCTCTCTGAGTACTGCTATCTGACCAGGGCAGCAGAGGGAAGCTGGACTGTGTGGCACCAACATCTACTTTCATCTAGCTGGGTAACAGAAAGAATCCATCTGAAAGAATCAGGAAGCACCATTTGAGGTGACATCCAGCTTTGTAAAAACAGTTTTTAAAATCCTTGCAAAGCCCGAGAGATCGCCATCAGGGGCAGAGTATACCAACCTCAGAGTCAGGGACAGCTACATCAAACAACTAGACAGGACATCAATGAATTAACCCAGTCACCCTGGGAGTCATGCCTCCTGCACACAAGTCCTACTTGATGTGGTACCATTTAGACATGTAGGAGCAACGGAAGGGAACTGATGGCTTATTTTGTATCTGAGAGGTTTGGAAGCATCTTCCTGGAATGGAAAAGGGACGTGGCTTTCCGAGTTCGTGAAAGGCTGAAGTCATGGCATGGGGCTAAGGGAACACACGAAGGTATGGAGGGCATGTCAGTCAGGGTGAGAGGGCAGAGGACTGAGAGATAACGTTGTAGGTTAGGGGGTGTGGAGATGAAGGGAGAACATGAAGACAAAGTGGGTATGGAGAGTGAGGAAGAAAGGAGCAGAGGGTATGTCTTGCCCGAGAGACCAGAGTAATGGTGACACCACTGACTTGGCTCAAACAGTTGAAGCAGCAGTCGGACTTGGCCTGGGGTCTCAGGTATAGGAAGGACTATTAAAAGATGACCAGGAGACAGGTGGGTCTGGGATGGAGCGACCACAACCTGGATGAATGGACTGCACCTCAAGTATAATTAAAGATTGTCTACAGGGTATCTGGTCTCTATGACCACGAACATTTGCAAGGAGGTTAGGTGAGAAGAGATCTAAAGCAAAAGCCAGCTAGAGGGATTATCATTCTATTTTCCCTAGTGACTGAGGAAACCTGGGGCACATGGAGGGGTTGGCAACGGAGCTCAGTGGTCAGAGGATGGAGAAGGTTGAGGGCCCAGCATTTAAGATGGTTTATCTAAAGGCTTTGAACATTAAAAAAAAAATTAAAACCACTTCAACAATTCTGACTCTAAAGCCAAACAGTGCCCTACAACTGGCCACACAGCAAAGACTCAGCCAGCAGCTTGGCTCTGCTCTCTGAGGAAGATAGCTTCACACAGCAGCCTCAGCCACCAGAGCTAATGTGAACATCAGGGCTCCAGACTCGCCCTTCTGCACCTCTGGAATGATGATGGTGGCGGATCTTGGTTATACACACAGCCGTGTGGTGCTTCCCTCAGTCTAAGGGTACGTCTTCTGCTGTGCTCGGATGAACGAAAGAACTATCAATTCTCAATCCCTCTCCCGTACATCTGAAGTGTGCACTGTCTCCTCTCTCTGCTTGACCAACACTAAATGGGCCTGTTGTGAGTTCTAAGGTTCTTTTCGGAGGCAGGCAAGGATGTGGCTTTGTGGGAGTAGAGGTCTCTAATGAAGAACTTCCCAGCTCTGGACTGTCACTGTTGCTCCCACCTCTGAAAACAAAGGTGTGAACACTTCTGAAAAGGTCTGGTCTGTCTAGAGCACCCAGATCATCACAGATATCACTACACTGGCTGATGCTGGAAGGCTTAGGAGCTTTGTGAAAGTTCCTGGAGCTAGGAGAGCTAGTTTGTAGCCTGTCCCCAGTCCGCATCAGCTGTGGAGAGCTAGTTGGTAGCCTGTCACCAGTCCGCATCAGCTGTGGAGGGCTAGTCTGTCCCCAGTCCGCATCAGCTGTGGGGATTAGGCAAGAGGCTTGCCAGACTGTGCCTCAGTTCTCCCTGCTGTAACCCGAGGGTAACTATAGGACCTGCCTTACAGTTAGCAGGAGGATACGTGTCAATTCTCGTCAAGTACTTAGAATGATCACTGGCACAGTATGGACATTCCATAAATAATACAGTATTGGCACATATAGTTAAGCAAAACCCAAACAAAACCCTTTGAAGAACATTTAATAAAATACTCTAAAAATATGTTTATTGTAACTAATGAATATAAAAATCTGACATGTTTTCAAACATTCTCCAAAGAAAGTAAAACCCTCACCCCGCCCCACTTTTTATGAAATACAGGAATAACAATTTGGACAGAGAAGCAGACACATCTGCACACAAGATTTTCACTCAACAATTGATCCTAAAAGGCTCCAATACATTTCTAAGCAAAGGTCCATTAAATTAAGAAGCCACAAGTTGTTTGACACTTTCGTAGTTTAACTTGGTTCCTATCAGCATTATGATGTTCATTCAAAATACTGAGGGACAAGAAGTGATTGTGACAGATACCCAAAGCATGTGGCTCTACAAAACTACAAACGTTCATAAGGATACAGACTATGGAATAAACATTAGCACAGAAATGAATCTGAGAAAATCTATGTATAGCTTAGCCTTTGGCATCTGGTATAACATTTCTTCTTCATAGAGACACTGCACTGTTCAACTTATTAAGCAGAATAAACACTTTTCTCATCAAACACCGATTGTCCACAGCCAATTTCACATGAGGTAGTTGGGCTGTTTAATGACATTCTAGTGACATTCTCATGGCACACAGGAATTATCCGTTACCCCATGCCATGAAGCTGGCTCATCAGCCATCCAGATCACCCTTTTCTTCACTGACCACCTACACATCCGAATGGACACACGGGGGCTCTCTGTGAATGAGATCGGCTGTGTAATGAAGCCATCTATCCTACGGCTGATGGAACCACCCACTCCAGGGCGAGGGACCGCCTTGCCCAGGGTGTGTGTACAGGGAGGATACTGATCATACTTTCTATACGACATTTAAAACAAGCAGGATGTCCCCATACAGCTCCACTTTTCACCCTAAAGAAGTGACTCAAGGATTCACAATGTACATGAATTCTGAAAACTTTGCATTGCAGAGTAGTGGCATTTTTTTCCTTTCCATTAAAGGCTATATATAGACAATGGAGAAGAGAGATCAATGCGACATCTACACCAGTGGCATGCCAGTGACTGGGGAATCATGCCCTAGTTTCCAAATGCAGCTGTGCAGCAGGAAATCATGCAATGGTCTGTGGATGGGGAGAATCCACAGGGAGGAGCCAGTGTGCAGTGAAGGACCCTGGACTAATGCAATACATCTACAACCTTGTCATGGGTAAAGTCTTTAAATGCTGTTAGACAGCTAGTGGATATTTATGTCATTATTGTGTGACTCTGAGTAAGCTACTGCAGGTTACAAAGGGTCACGTGGAAGTAGAACACATTTGTCAATAAAGCACTTTATGTGCATGTCACAGGATGGGTCTAATGCACACACCCATGTAGACTGTACAGTGTCACAAAGCATCCCAGGTCTGGCTCTCCATGCTCAAATGCATTAGACCATCAATCAAAGTGATGAAGTTACTCAGAACTTCCACATGCAGACAGCTTCGAATTTAAAACTCATTGAAAATGAGATGAAGGATAAGGGTGGGGATGGGAACTGTTGTAAGCCTGTGACTAAGTCAGAAGCAGTGGTCTGAACGGATGATTCAGAAACACAACATGACATAGCCCTGTGCGTGAAGGACATAGTGGCCTAGTAGGAAATACATTTTAAAAAAAGTTCTCCAGAAATTCTCCAAAATGCCTTGTATTGCATGCAACCCTCTGACTTCTCTGTTGCTTTGTCTGAAATCTCTACACACACACACACACACACACACACACACACACACACACACACACACACAACCTTTACAGCTGGACTAGTTTTCTTTAGAGTTCTTCAGCTAAGGTGCCCTGTATTTATGGACCTCACTCTCTACTTGCACCTGAAAGCACTCGCAGACAGACGTGACTGCACTAACTGTACACGGAACAATCAAAGTCAAGGACGTGCTTTCCTGGGGCACTCAGCTCTCCCATGCTGACTTTCCCCTACCTTACAGGTACAAACGTGAACATGGCGTCTGCCCTGCGCGATGGCATTTTGGCTAGGTACATAACAGATCCTGGACCAGGTAGACTGCTGCTGCTGCAGAAGGGGAGACAAGAGCTGGGAGAGGAAATCACTGGCAAGCGGGGGTGAGTGGGGGTGGGTTGAGGGGTGTCACTGCTAGCAATGCTCAGTAGCAGAGAAGAGAAAAGCTGCAAGGCTGAAAGAGGGAGCGCAAATGTTTCCCACTGTGGGGACACTGGGGGATGCTTTCATGCTTAGCATGATCTGGACATAGTAACAAGCCACTACATCCCTACAATGCCTTTCTGGCCTCCCTTCTGGGCTGTGTCAAGAGCTGTCAACTCTGCCTCAGTTACAAGACGGTTTTTTCCCTTAAAGATATTCCTTCAAGTCAGCATCTGTCAGTAGGTTTTAGTTTTAATCAGATCTATTTTCAAAAGACATAAGGCTCATCACAGTTAAAAAGCCTTTGTCCAGTTCACCACACACACTGACGGCAGCCCGTGTGGAGCCAAGCTTCATGGGGTCAGGGTGAAAGGCAGACCGACACTCTGTAAGTGGTCGGCCAGTGCTTCTTAGTCAATTCTGCTGCTCTCCAGGAAGACACGTTCCCTAGTCTCAAGATTGTGCTAGGAATATAATCCAAAAACTCTTAGCAATGAAGAGAAGGTAAGCATTCTGTCAACAAACCAGTTCCTCATCTGTCAAGGTGAGGGTGGCTTAGGAATACCAGGGCTCTTGGGAGGGCTCCAGGGAGCACTTTCAGGTTCTTTTTCTCATTTCTTAGAAAGTAACTGAAAATCAGACCAAAAAAAAAAAAGCTTTAAATAAAATGAGAAACAAAGAACTACTAATTCAGGTGGAATGAACTTACAAACTCAGACTGCCCTGCAAGGCAGCTCTCCTGTGTGCACTTAGGGCCTTAGTGAGCACCTGGATCAAGATGTCCTCAGAGTGCCATCCCCTAGACTCTAGAGACCAGAGGCACCTGCAGCTGTGTATCACAGCCATGCTTAATGGCAATTTCCTGGTAGCATAGCCCACCAATGGCACATGGCCCAAAGCACCCACCCTCAGAGACAAGCAGGCTGGCTACTTTTCTTTTTCTGACTTAAGAGGGTATGTCAAGGGCAGGAGGTCTAAGTTATGCCCTAGCCCCAGCCCCCATTTCCATTAGCCAGAGAAGAGGGTCCATATGAAACTCTCGTAAGAGCAAAGTAGCATAGTGCAAGTAAGTTCAGTCCACTCCCCCCTTTCCTAAGTTTAATTTTTAGAACTTCTCATGTTGGCAAAATGGTTGCTTGGCTTAAAATTTTATTAAAAGTGCTTTAAGAGGCAAGGTCTTGCTATGTTGTTCAGGTTAACCTCTAAATTCTGGGCTCAAATAATACTTCACCCTCATACTTTTGACTAGCTGGGACTGCAGGTACCTCTGAGGCCCACTCTACTGCTGTACTATTTGAGTAAATACCCACTTGTTTAAAGACAGACAAAAGACAAAATCAGTGCCTTTCCTGCAAAGTTCTTTGCAGAGCCCTAGTGTATCCAGCAACAAAAGCAGTGTGCACAGCCACTCCCTTTACCTGTGCCTGGCTAAGGCTCACTTTCTTTAGGGGACTACGCATGCTGGAGCGGCTCTTCTTATCCCCTCTACTGGGGCAGCCATGCATGGCATCTTCCCTATGCACTCTAGGCAGCTGGGTCCATTTCTGGGAGACAGGGTATCTTGTCACTCTTACAGAAGAACGCCACAAGCTGTTCCCCCAGCTGCCGGTCTACTCACTCTCCATTGAACCACGTGACTGGAATGACGGCCCCTTCCTCTGGAAGGAGGGTGCTTTATTTGGTTTTAAAGAAGACTGGGAATTCTATAAACTAGAATTCGAATGGGAATTTGACTCTTCAGCCTTGTATACTTGAGTGTTACCTAGGAACACTCAAGAAGGTTACCCACAGGGACATTCCTGTTTTCCCTTTAGATCTAGGTTCTTCAGGTGTGTCCTAGGACTATGTTCTTTGGAACAGCATGTCATGTGACTTTAATACTAGATAACATTTGGAAGCTACCTGGCTTTTTTGCTGAAGAGTTAATGAAACAGGTAGAATAAATAAATAAATAAAAATAAAATCACCAGAAACAAGTTACTTCATGAGCGTGAGCAGCCCTCCCCGTTGTGAGCTTTACTTGTGAAGTGGGATTAAATACCCTCTTTAAAGTTGCTGTTTTGCTATGATGTCCAATTCAGATAACACACAGGAAATGTGTATTGGCAAAGAGTGGCATGTGTCACGAAAATGACTTACCCCACCTTTCTACTCTGTTGTCAGGCATGGGTTGAGGTCATCCTCCTGAGCCACTGTCCCACCTGACAATAGGCAGACATGGTGTCCTTGTTAGTGTTTTCCATAGCTGCTCAATGTCTTCACTACACAGCCTTCCCATCAGCAGAGCAACGGAGACACAGCAAGTCCTCCAACAAAGGGGCCGATACTCCCTCCGGAGCCCAGCCAACTGCTAAGCTCTTTAAACACGGGCTTTGTACTACAGCCCTGCATACCGCTTGGGTTTGGGTGGCCCGTTAAAACTAGTAACTGACACAGAACAATACAAGTGCGATCCCAACAACTTCATCTGTCAGTTTTGCTCTTACTGCCTGCTCTTCAAGTCTGGGACAGCGGTGATCTGGTTTCCAGTAGGCCTGCTGAAACATTTAGCACCTTGATTTTTAAACACATGAAACACAGATGCATTAAAACAATTCTAAATAAAAGCACTAGGACGTCCTCATGTCCATGTCTCCAAGGAAAGGCGCTGGAGAGTGTCAACGCTCTTGCTGGGAATTAACGAGGGCAACACAGCACGTTAGCAGACTTTATTCCCTGAAGTTAGGAGGTGCTGTCCTGTGGCTGTCACACCACCTCGTCAGATTCCAGCCCATGGATCTCATATAACGTGTCCAGAATGGCCAGCTGCTTTTCCATAGCGGGGAGGTAAAGGCTGAGGTCCCTCTGCATCCCAGCACTGAAAGCTTCCTTCTGGTGGTCGCCTTCTTTTATGGTTAGCGCAGCCACAAAGTCCTCATACGATGGCGCTGCCCTCAGTGCTAACTGCAAAAGAGTTACTTGTGAGGATCTGCAACACAACTGTCTCTTGTACACTTACCCTTACAGACAGACAGACACGTGTGTGTGCACACATACACACACACACACACACACACACACACACACACACACAGACACAGAGAAAGAGAGAGAGGGTGGGGGAGAAGGAGAGGGGAAGGGGGAAAGGAGAGGGGAAGGACATGCTGAGGAACACAAGGGCATACAAATATGAATGCCCTTCTAACTGTAGTTCACAGATTGCTTAAAATTATGTTCTAAGCACCAAATCAAGTAACTTCAAGACTAGAAAAGGCAGGGGTCTACATGGGCCAATTTAATAATGAACAATGCCACCAAGTCAGGAACTACTAAGAAGCAAGCTTTAGAGAAAAGCCCCCTTCTCGTCGGTAGGCTCCAGGGTCCTCAGATCCTGTCAATCAGTATGTACACCTGTCTGACAGCACACGTCTGTCTGGCTTTCTGGTACCTCTATTCACATCTCACTGGCAAACAACGTTTCACACGTCTTCATGGCTTCTATTATTTCTCAACATGGATAATATTTTCTCTAAGCCCTTATGTTTTCTAACAAGGAAGAGAACAAGTAATGGTAATACTGATAACCTGACAGGATCTAGACTTAGGAGATAGATGTCTTGGCATGTCTATGAGAAAGTTTCTAGATTGGCTGACTGGGATAGGAGGAACTACCATATATGTTGATGGCATTATTCCATGGCCTCGAGTCCTGGACTGAGGAAAAAGAAGAAAATGAGCCTGCAGCAAACCCAGCTCTCTTAGTTACTGACGATGGGTGCAGTGTGACCAGCTGCCTCCAGCTCCAGTTGCTAAGATGGACTGTACCCTCAACATCTAAGCCAAAATAAATCCTATTTTAAAAATTGCTGTTGTTGGATATTTTGTTGTAGCAATGCTAAAAATAATGAATACAGAAAACTCGTACCAGGAATGGCATTGCTACTTGATGAAACTGACCTCTTGTTTACTGGATCTTTG
This sequence comes from Grammomys surdaster, assembly GCF_004785775.1. Lineage (NCBI taxonomy): Eukaryota > Metazoa > Chordata > Mammalia > Rodentia > Muridae > Grammomys > Grammomys surdaster. The sequence continues at coordinate 2,707,038 of NW_021621002.1, forward strand.
GAACTGGTTCCCAGAAGAGTTTGAAACTTCAGGCTAGAAAAGCCTTAGGAGGTTGTAAGCAGAGCTAAGTGGATTGTTCTAGTGGGTGCTGGGAAGATTAGAATGCCAAGAACAATGTTGGAACAATGTTGGAAATGCGTTTCAGAGGGAAATCAACTCTACTGGGAACTGGATTAGAGGCCATTCACGTTATATCCTGGAAAATCATCTGGCTGCATTCTGCTAGTGCTGAGACTCCCAGTGAGGCTGAATTCAAAGGCAATGGGCTAATTTCATTGGCAGGGAAAATCTCCCATAGAACAGCATCCAGGCTGTGGCAAGCTCTGATCCAGTTCTACAATCAGAAAACAAAAGGGAGCAGACACGTGCTATATGTCATAGAGAAAAAATTCAGAGTTGTAGAGAAGGGTAGTACTGAGAAAGCAGCTAGAATATTACAGAGATTAACACCATTAAAAAGAAATCTGAGACAAGAGGAAGGGTGCCCGAAGGAAAATCATACCAAAAAACCGCTCTATATTGTGTAAATACAATTCATTTTAAAGGAGACCCTGAATTGAGACTCTCACTAAGGAAGTTCTCTGGCAAACAACTACCATGCAATTGGGTACTGGGTGGCCAGGCTCCATCTTGTTGCTGACAGCAGAAGTTGGCAACACTGCCCATGTGTTACTGGCTTTACAGCCATGATGGACACAGAATGAGGGAGTCATAGAGGCTTGACTGAGATTCCAGATGGCCTTGGAGCCGAGTTTTGTGAGACTGGATTCCTTGTAAGGAGGCCTTGAGAAACTGTTGCATTACGGCATAAAGCTGCAAATGCAAAGCCAAGTTGCAAAAGAGAACTCAGGATATTAGAGACGCCAGGACTGCAAGATATCTACTGAAAGTTGGAGGTATGGCTTAGAGGTGGCTTGAGAGAGGGTCCATGCATTAGGCAGCAGAGCTGCAGGAACAGGGCTGCCCAAGCACACGGGAATGCAATGGTTCTGTCATGCACTCTAGATGTTCCATGTGGAGCTGGAGAATTTGGGGTTCTCCCACTGGGTTTTGGCCTTACTTTGGTCTGATATTCCCTTGTTATGTCCCAACTCTTCTCTTCTGAATTGTAATGTTTACTCTGTGCCCTACTTTTTATGTTGAAAGTATGTAACTTGGTTTTTTATTTTATACAGTCTCAAAGTTAAAGAGATTTTCTGAGTCTCAGAAGAGACTCTCAACTTATACTTTTGAACAGTTTTGGAACTGTTAAAGACAACAAAATGAGGACTTTTGAAGTTGGACCAAGTGCATCTTGCATGATGAAACGGCCAGGAGCCTATGGCAAAAAGGGTAGACTTATGATGGTGATATTGTTAACCTGTCAGGATCTAGAATCACTAAGGGGACAACCTTATGGACACATCTGTGAGTGCATTTCAAACTTGGGTGAGAGACCCACAGTCAACATGACTTGCACTACTGTATGGACGGGGGACTTAGTCTGACTAAAAGAAGAAAGCAGCAGACCCATCACTCTGCTTCTGACTGCGGATGCAATGTGGGCAACTGCTTAAGTTCCTCCTGCCTGGTCCTCTGTCATGATGGATGCTGGGAGCCCAGATAAGCTTTCCTTCCTCAAACTGCTTTTGTCAGGTGACAGGTAACTAACACACAGATAATGTTCTTGTTTGCTTCTATACTGACATTTTAATCATAATTTATGAGAACCATGCATAGTTTCTATCTTTATTCTTGTATGAACATTTTAAGTCTCAGGAACACGTAGGCTAGAACTGAAACCTAGGATAACTCTGTGCTTCTCAACCATCTCTTCTGGGTAGAAGACTTCCTATGATCCTTCCTCATCTCCCACTGCAGTGTGGCTAGTCTGGTTTACAAGCCTGTCAACATTTCTCTTCTGAGTATCACCAGGCTGGCTCTCCTCAGACAGCAGAGAACCCTATATTCTGAAAGCCTTTGAGCATCCATCCTCGTTTGTGAAGTAGAGTGGCTTGGATCTTCGCAGCTCAGATTGTTCACATACTCATTTGAAGACTTTCAGCAAAGTGCTTAGGTTCTTAGAACCTCACCTTCCTCAAGCATAGATGGTAGATAAACTTTGTTTTTATTTTAAAGATGAAGATCATATAAATGTTTTACCCAAAGCCTGGCACATAATAAACATACAGAAGATAGTGTAAGTATAAAGGAAAGAGAGAAAAAAATGAAAATAAGGCAGTTAGTTATTCAGTACTTTAGGAAAAGAGAGGCAAGACCAGGGATGAGCTCAACTCTCCAATCTGGCTGAAGAGGAAAGCAGGAAGGTCAAGTGACAGCTGGGTATCAACAAGCTGGTGGCAGAGCCTTTGCTGGCATTTGTTCAGATGTGCCGTGTTTGAGAATAAAGGTTCACTACTTGGCTGGCAAATGAGTCACATTCCAGGGATGGAAAGATGTTTCCTCTGAACCACTGGGACTGACTAGTTGGCACATTAGAAAACACAATGTGCCTTCCGAAGTCTGGATGACCTGGGGAGTAACTGAGGTCGCAAGGCCAGTGAGACTACACACTTAACTCATTTATAGACAGAGCTGAGGCAAAAGGCTCGAAAGCATAGCTTTCCTAAATACCAAAATCATCAAACACTGGACACTGTCCAAGACCACCAACGACTAAAGATGGGTTATCTCCCTCTGTGTCTCACAACTCTGTCTATAACAGGGAAAATAAGAGTAATTTCAGTGTTAGGAGAGCAATAACTTTATGTCTCTCAGAATGTATAGTGTATGATAAATATGCTAAACTGTATCCTGTAAATGCAATGTGTGGTGTCTGATAGGTAATTCTTTCAGCAATCTATTTTAGGGAAATAAGACTTTCAGTAAAATAATGTATATGAACAGATGCTGTTCCACTGCTAAGAACAGACTCATAGGTGGCTTGTACTTCTTACAGAGGATTAAGCAAACTGTGGGATGCATCATGCAGCCAGTATTTTTTCTCAGACTCTCATGATAGTAAAATGGTCATAACAGGGATTGGAGCAACAGTGGTTGTCTGGCAACTGAGGCTGAAGGCTTGATCCTCAGTACCACAAACAACAAGTCGTCACAGAATCGATTAACAAAGACTACAGAATTATGCTGTAAACTAAATGTAAAAAGTATGAATTTCTGGCTATTATAAATAAGGCTGCTATGAAAATAGTGGAACATATGTCTTTGTTATATGTTAGAGCATCTTCTGGGTATATGCCCAGGAGTGGTATAGCTGGGAGCTCCCATGTGGGTCTAGGAATCAAACCCTGGTCCTCTTGAAAGGCTGCTAGTGTTCTTAACCATTGAACCATCTCTGCAGTCCATGGTTAATGAACTCTAATAATCTGAACATTTGCACAAAATGTCCTGTTTACCCTTCACTCCAGGGGTTCCTTCAGTGATTACATTTTACTGTAGTTTCTTCCTCAGCAGAATACACATTTTAATTCTTAGCCACTTCCAGATGTCCTTCAACAGAGGAATGGATTCAAAAAATGTGGTACATTTACACAATGGAGTATTACTCAGCTATTAAAAACAATGAATTTGAGAAATTCTTAGGTAAATGGATGGAACTAGAAAATATCATCCTGAGTGAGGTAACCCAATCACAAAAGAACACACATGGTATTCACTTACTAATAAGTGGATATTAGCCCAAAAGCTTGAAATACCCAAGATTCAACTCACAGACCACATGAAGCTCATGAAGAAGGAAGACCAAGTGGGGGTGCTTCAGTCCTTCTTAGAAGAAGTAACAAAATACTCATGGGAGCAAAAATGGAGACAAAGTGTGGGACAGAAACTGAAGGAGGGGCTGTCTGGAGATTGCTCCAACTGGATATCCATCCCATGTGCAGTCACCAAAGGCAGATGCTGATGTGGATGCCAGGAAGTGCATGCTGACAGGAGCCTGATATAGCTGTGTCCTTAGAGGTCTGCCAGAGGCAGATGTTCACAGCTATTCACTGAACTGATCAAGGGGTCCCCAATGAAGGAGTTAGAGTGAAGACTGAAGGAGCTGAAAGGGTTTGCGGCCCCATGAGGAGAGCAACAATACCAACCAACCAGAGCTCCCAGGGTCTAAGCCACCAGCCTGGGAGCACATAGGGAGGCATCCATGGCTCCAGCTGTATATGTAAGGGAGGATGGCCCTGTCGGGCATAGGTGGGAGAGGAGATCCTTAGTTCCATGAAGGCTGGACGCTGTGTATGGGAGAATTTAAGGGTGGGGAGGTGGGATTAGGGGGTTAGGTATGAGTACATCCGCAGAGAAGCAGGAGGAGGGGTGATGGGATAGGGGGTTCCTGGGTGTGTGGGGGGGGTAGGGTAAGGGGATAACATCTGAAATGTAAATAAAATATCCAATAAAAATATGAATTTACATGATAACTATATATACACCATAAACATGTGGGTATACAAAGAAAACATGTATAAACAGACCTATATATTTAAAGAAATATATAAACTAGGTCAGTATTTGAAAGATTTGATTAAAATGTATTTTTAAAAGCTAAGAAGGTAAAGGAAAATGCCAGGAAGGAAGAAATGCCAGGTACCAGGCAAACACATGCATACAAATGTCTAATATCTCCATTGTTATAACAACTGTTTAAGAAGAGATTACTAACCCTGCCTGGTGACACATACCCACACAGTTAGTATTTGAAGATAAAACTCAACTAAAAACAAAACAAAACAAAAACAAAAACCCCAAACCCTGAACTAAGAGCTGAGCATCAAGTTGAAGAGCGGCAGAGGAGCCGTTCGCTGAAACTCATCTCTGGACTTCATCTCTCCTCGGCGGTATCTGAGACCACAGCCTACCCAGCCCTCTCTGTTTGTTTTCTCTTCGGACAACCACTTCAGAGGCACAACTCCAGTGTCACTGAAACGCTCCCACTCATAAGTCTTTGCTAGCTAGTCTTGGTGAGACATTTTTTGTTGCTGACATTTTCACATTTCAAAGCCTATAAACATAAATGAGCTGGTTTTTTTTTTTTTTGGTTTTTGTCTACAAAAATAAAGCAAGCAGAAAGACCACGTAAATCAGTCATTCTCAACCTTCCGAATACCGTGACACTTTAATACAGTTCCACATGTTATGGTGATCCCCAAACACAAAATTATTTCCCTTTCTCCTTCACAACTGTTATGAATTGCAATGTAAATATCTCATATGCAGGATATCTGATATACAACCCCTGTGAAAGGGTGGCTCGATGCTCCCCAGTGGGTCTTGACTCACAGGTTGAGAACCACTGATGGCACAACATAAAGCACCGTGCTGATCATGCAAACTTTAGGGGACAGGACTGACTTACCGCAAAAACCCCTCGAACTACCCAGCCATGGTGCTGCCGTAACGTTTTGCCGTATGCATTATCTTGAACAGAAAGAAAGTTTGTGGATGGTAAGGTGCCAGTGTGACTTGTATAATACACTTGTTTAATACATGCTTGCTACTGGCTTCTTTTCTTTTTTAAAAAAAAAACCCAGAAATTTTCACCTCTATTGGGGTCACTGTATCTGAACTTCAGTTTATCATCACAGTGGAAAAATTTTCATATGTAACACAGTAAGGAGAGAGAAACAGATGTAGAAAATTATCACTAAATACAACTGGAACTATGCAATTAATTTAAAGCATTGTTCTCTGAAATGTAGGCACACTTCTGGGCCAGGCTTAGATACTTCTTTAATTACCCATCTTCCAGTGAGTAAAATAATCTCTACATTCTTGACAATTCTAATAGTCACTCCTGAGATAACAAGCATTTGTCTTGACTCTGTTGGTAACCCTAGATACACAGGATAGAAGCCCCAATCCTTTAAAATGTTATAGAAAAGCAATGTGTAGAATACACACTGACAGTTCCAGCCACTCAGTGAGCCGAGGCAGGAGAGTCACTTGCAAACAAAATGTCTGGACAGGATGCCCTGGAGTTAGTTATAAAGTAACTGTGGAAAACTGTTAATAAAGTCATTCACATGTATTATGCTAAAGACAACTGCCTATTATTTTTGATCCAAGATATTTTAGTGAAATTTTAAAACTTGTATATAATAATTTTAATTTAGAAACTTCCAAGAGCAAAGAATGGCATTTTACGCAAGGAATCCACTTTCTGAAATATTGGGCAACAATCTATAAAAAATTTAAAAGCTGACTTTCCACTATTCCCACAGAATAGATATACTCTTGGAAGCCATTCATCTGTAGCTCGCCATGCACTTTTCTTCACATGTCTCATCTATGTACAGAAAGAACACTGCAGCATGTGTGCACCCTGGCACATGCAAACTCACATACACAAATAAACATTTTTTAAATGTAGTGACTAAAGAAACTAGAAGACTTGGCTAGCACACAACATTCCAGAGAAGTAGTCTCCTTTAGGCTGTATTAGAGTAAGATGAGTCTACGCCTTGTCTGTCCTGGCTGCACAGAGGAGACCATGAGAAGCGTCGGTCCTCAAGGCAGTTCTCACTCACTACCATACGGCATGCTCTAAATCCAGGAGGATTCCTTGGCCTCTAAACGAAATGAGTGAGCTTGACATGGCGCTGCACACCTCTAGTCTGGCCACTCAGGAGGAGGCAGTAGCAGGTGAGCTTCTCTGAGTTCAAGGTCAGCCTGGTCTATACAGTGACAGTCAGGACTACACAGAGAGACTATCTGAAAATATCAAAACTGAAATAAATGACCTCCCACTTCATGAGATGTGTCTGTTCCCCAGAGACTCATTCTAAATTTCTAAATGGAAAGCCTTATCAATTCTCTTTGACTTACTCTTCCATTTACACAGGGATAAAGAAAGACCTAGAGAGGAAGTAACCCTCCCAAGGACAGAAAGCAATGACAAATTGGGACACTTGTATCACATCAAACAATTCTCACAAAAATGTTTATTCTTTGTGAAAAAAATGATAACAAGACTCTGTCTTTTATAGTCTCAAAGCAGATTCCAGAAGACACAGTTTTACACACACACACACACACACACACACACACACACACACACACACACA
>NW_021621002.1:2714102-2742083 GCF_004785775.1 Grammomys surdaster
ACACACACACACACACACACACACACACACACACACACACACACACACTGTTTTACTTACATTTTTACCTTAACTCAAGTCAGACAAGACAGCAGACTCCACTAACAGAGACTCGTTTTTTAACAGACAAGCAAAGCCATTGTCCCAGAGGAAATCTGCATCAAGGAGCCTTTGGGATCCGAACAACTTTATGTAAATGTCCTGTTAAGGCCATGTTTGTCATGGGTGAGCAACCCTGCCTGGGGTCCTAGGAGCCTTAGCATGCACTGCCTTTTTCAGTGACAGGCGTTTCCAGCCTCCTGCTAAACACGGGCATTTATACATCACAGGGAATTCAGACTGAGGAGAATTTGTGGAGCAGTGTTCAGCAGGGATGGAAGAGAACAGAGGAAGGGATGGGATGGAAATGACAAACTACACTGCAGGTAGGAAACGCCACAAGTACACGTGGGTATGAAATAGTCAAAGAATTCAAAATTAAATCACATCTGTTGATGCGGTTTGTTTGCAGCCATGGCTGATGAGGGGTTGACTAGGGTGTGTACATTACCTCTTCACACTGAATGGCAGTGGAAACTAGGGTTAATACAAAGAAATCATTTTAATAAGAAGACCTCTGCAATAAGCCTGAATGTCAGGATGAAAACTTAGAACTCATAGCACCCTTTTCTCGTCCATGAACAGCACCAAAGGCAGAATGGGGATGGGAGAGCAGAGCTGAAGCGGGCTATGAGAATTCAGTCATAAAGCACCTCCAAGTGTCTCTTCACAGAGTCAACATCTTCTGGGTCCTGCCTGCAGATCAGTGACTGTCCCGGCTGGAGTGCTGGGGGAGTGTGCAGCTTGTGGGCAGAGTGCTTGCCTGCTGTGAATGTAACTCTAATTCTCCTGATGGAATTGTTGTTTCTGAGGCTCCCTCCTTCTGCTAACCAATGCTAGTCCTGGAAGCTTCTAGCCTCCATACAATCTTATCTAGGCCTAGAATGTTTTCAGACTCTGAAGATGCCCCGTAAGAAACTGAAAAAAGTACCACCCTCTCCAAAGGCATGGAACTTATTTTTCTGTTTATAACCATGGCTACTTAGTGCCTGACTTTGTGTCTCAACACTGTAAACATCCAGGCTTTAGAGTAACAAGAATTTCACTCCTTCCACATACTCCAAGACTTATGCTAGGCCTGGTGTGGTGGCATACACCTGTCATTCTAGTACTTAAGAGACTGAGGCATGGGATTATGTGTTGGAGGTCAACCTGGGCTATACAGTGAGACTCTATCTCAATAACAACAAACTAAACAAGCAAGCAAACAAAGAAAAAGGGCTCATGCAACATGATTTTCACAGGTCCAGAGTGAGAACTTAGCCATGTTATTATTAGTACACTGTGAGGATGCTATGAAGTATAGTTTTTCTGATAGATGCATCAACACACAACCCACACACCAGTATTTATTTAGTGAGCACCTACATGCTGCAGTTACAGCATTGTGATGGAGATTCAGCTCAATCTCCTCTTACAGAGGCCTTCCTTGCAGTCGTGGCTCTGTCACTACAAAATGGACATGTGAAGGCGTGTAGAGTGGCAGCTGGCCCCTGATGTCACTCCATAGCAACTCCCCGTGAATCTTCCCCCCCCAACCCCCGTCCATCACTCTAAACTGAGCTTCTTTTTAAACATGGCCTCCTATAGACTAACTTAGGAGAACTGATTCATTGATCTCATGGTGGATTAGGATGATACAAGGCTCTGTAACACGTCAGACCGAGCTGACCTGGGCACTACACAGAGCCCTTGCCTCCCTCCCTCTACTCCTTTCTTCTTACGACAAGGGATCAAACCCAGGGTTTCACACATGCTAGGTAAATGTTTTACCATAAAGCCATATATATTATCAGTCCTTATAGATCCTTTTAAGAAAGCATATATGAAGCAATGGATAAAAGTGAAATTAAAAAAGGAAAAGAAAAATCAAACTCAAAGTAGAAATGTCTCCTTATGCTCTGTCCCATTCCCAGGGTCCCTATCTCAAGTCTAACTGCAGGTCTATCAGAGCATGAGGCACACTTACTCAGTACTGTCTGGATGTCCTATCTCAGGTCTAACTGCAGGTCTATCAGAGCATGAGGCATACTTACTCAGTGCTGTCTGGATGTCCTTCTCTCCATTGTTCACTTCTGTCAGAAACCCCTTTAGAAATTTGAGACCTCTAAAATTAAAGAGAGGACATATTTTCAAAGTTCATCTCAGTATCTCAGGCAAGGTAGGGAGAGGGCAAGACAGACAGACATCCTTTCTGAATAGCTTCCCTGCCATTTCTGTAAGAAAGTTCTGGACACTCCCCTCACCCTCTCTGCCATCCCCAAAACATTTTCCAAATTATGGTGCTATGGCTTTAGCATCATTTAGAATTCATTAAAAACGAAAGTTCTAGCACCCCGTACCAGACTTAGTGGTCCAGAAACTCTGGTTCTGAGTTCAGTGTTTCCCCAGGCTTTGCCATTGAAGCAGAAAGCTGCTCACTGAAGAGAAACTCACTGGCTCTCCAGTCTAAAATGCTGACCTTACAAATCCTACCAGTATCAACAACATTTATTACTATCGAGCTGCTGTTTGGCTCAGCAGACTTTCTACAGAAGGGTACACCTTTGGTTCCATCCATCCTCTCTGAAAGGCAACAGTGAGCCGTGAGCACTTCACCTGAGCAGAGCTTGTGCTCGCCCTGATGACTGCTTTACCTCTTCAGCCACAGAAGGGCTTCGGTGGCCGAGTTCCTGACCTGAGCCACGCCGGCCTCCACCTCATGCAGCACTATCTTCTGGAGGGTGGTAAACTCCTCCTTGTTGGTGATGTACTTCTGATTTACCTTCTGGAAAACAAGACAAAACAGGGCAACTGTGGGAGCTGGAAACTGTCACATTAGCAGTACTCTCAGCACAGAATTCAAATCTACATGCAGTAAGACTTCTAAGAAACCAAAGTCAACTTTACTATTGTATTTGTTTTTAAGGTAACATATTTTTAAAATTCCAAAAATTCTATGAGCTTTAACTAACTCCAAGTTCTCAAGCATTAAGCATAGTTCTTGGGGAACCATTGCCTCCCTTAGAAACTCTATTCTGTTTCAAACTACTTTTCATCCTGAGGGCACACACACACACACGCACACGCACACGCACACGCACACGCACACGCACACCCATCACTTGCATCACTTGTATGAGTGAGACCCCATGTACCTCTCTCTACCCCACCAAATGTGCCAGGAGAGGTATGCACAGAACTTCCCCAACATATCACACCTAGTGCTCAGTACTGTATTTTATTTTATTTTAGAGACAAGGTCTCTCTACCTAGCCCCTGTTGCCCTGGAAACTCAATCTGTAGATGAAACTGGCTTCGAATGCTCAGAGATCTTCCTGCTTCTGCCTCCCAAGTGCTGAGATTTGCATGTGTCACTATGCTTGGCTTAAAAAAAGACTTAATCCACAAGTGTTGGATGTAATATACACAACTTTCACTTTTCTGGGAAGGAGGCTCAGATGTCCTGTTGTTGATGGCCCCACAACTAGCTGTACTGGGAAGTTGGCTTTTTGTGTTCCAGACAAATGATAACTATTGCCAGCTGATATATTTTTGGAAAAAGTGTTTTCTTGTTATTGTTTAACCCCGAAATGCATACACTTATTGCTGACATGACTCCTCACTGGTCCAGTGGTCAGCCTACTAAAGGCTTGCCTCTACCACAAATCAGTCATTCCTCTACTGAAATTTCCCACTATGAATGATTCTCCCTTTTTTATTTATTCTTATCAAACACAAAAGGAGTAAAAATCTTTTCATTATAGATAAGTTTCTACAGAGATAAGCGAGTATGTTCACCTTAATATTCCCAACAAGATCCATCTTAACAGGAGCAAACACTGTGGGACCAAGTTTGTCTGAAAAAAAAAAAAAGGATTAAAAATAATTCTGGAAAAGTTTTTTCTTAATTTAGGAAACATATATTATTATTGTACTAGAAAATATTTTCATAATAATAATACTTCTAGAAGACATTTTCCACAACATTACTCTGACTTCTGGACTTGGTCACCAGCTTTCTACCTTGCTGCTCTGAGCTGTGTCACTGTGACAAGGTCCTCCGTGCAGGTCTGATGAAAGCACCTCTCATAGACGTAGAGCGCCCATTTGACAGTCCTTAGGCTGGCACACTGCCACTGGGCAGCTACAGATATGTGACTATTCAGTACTTCAATGTTGCAAAGTCCAAACTGAGATGAATTGTAACCCTAAAGTACCTATCAGTTTTTAAAGACTTAGCACCAAAGGAAAAAATGCAAAACATCTCATTAATGGCTCTCTAACCTGACTCTGTGTTTATGACATTTTAGATCTGTGGTTATGTAAGATATATTAATTTTTATTTTGCTATATCAATGTATCTTCTATAAACTTATATTACATGTGGTTTGACTATACTACTAACTTTAATTTAGCTAGATCTAACCTTATAATTTTAATTATTTATATTTACTAAACATAAATTTTACTTTTAACGCATAGCATAAAAACAGAAAAAAATAATAAATTCTAAAAATTATCCAATTGATCTTTTTTAAAAAAGGTAAAAAATGATGCAGCCAAAAAGAACCCCAAATAGGAAATAAAACAGTGTGCTAAAGAATAATAGTTTCATTGGCTCTAAGCCAGAAAATGAGAATCAAGAAAGGAAAAAAAGAAAACACAAAAAGTAAAGAATGTAGAAACACAGCAAAACAGGAGTGAATGACTGTAAAGAACATAGCTCCTTATATAGGTAATTACCAGGAACACATAAATTTCAATAGCTGTAGAAAAAGCATTTAATAAAATTATCTGACTCATGACTATAAGAACAACTACCAGCATAAAGCAATCAATGTATCTATATATATTAATGCTACATATATAAATAGCATCAAACACATAAAGTCCAAAACTCATTCCTAATAAAACACAGTTATATATAACATTGTTTAGAGAAAATAAAAATGACTGAAGTAAATGTATATTCACATACATTTATATATTTTATATACCCGTGTATATAAAAATATATGCATCAAATATATAGCACACTTATACATACCATACTCATGGACTAGGAGATATAATGTTGTGAAAGACATTAATTTTCCCCGGATTGGATTACAAATTCAATGTATGCAGCTTTAATCAAAATCCCAATGCTCCCTCCTCCCCCCCCCTTTTTTTTGGAGGGGGACAGAGTTTCTCTGTATAGCCCTGGCTGTCCTGGAACTCACTCACTCTATAGACCAGGCTGGCCTCGAACTCCCAATGGCCCTTTAATGGGAAATTTAAAACTAAAATTATATAGATCTGCAAAGGACCTAGAATTTCCAAAACAATCATGATAAGGAACAAAATTGGGAGTCTTAAGACACTAAGGAAATACAAACAAATCACGGGGCCAGAAAAGAGACCCATTTATAGGCCTGAAGGTTCTGAGGCAGAGGGCCAGAGCAATGCAAGAGAAAAACATTGGTGGTTGTTTTCTTGACAAATGGTCCTTAAATAACTAGACTGTGATTAAGACAAAATGACCCTCAATCCCAATATCACACTGCATACATGAAGTAATTCCAGCATGGACTACAGCTGAGGAGATAGCTCAGTCTGTAACGTCCTCGCCTGACAAGTGTGAGCACACGAATTTAATCCCTAGCACCCATGGATGGAAGAGGTGCCCCAGTCACAGGCTGTGACATGGTGTCACAGGCTGACAGTCTCAAAAAAATGGGAGAGACACTAGGAGGAAGACACAGGAAGATCCTTGGGGCCCTCTGGCCAACCAACCTAGCCTACATGTTTAGCTACAGGCCAGCAAGAGACTTTGTCTCAAAAAAAAAAAGTGGCTGGCATAAGGAAGACCACCCAAGACTGTCCTCTAGCCTGTTCACACATGCACTGAATGCACATATGTGCATGCACACACACACAAGTGTACATGCACGATAAATCAGGAGAGTGTCTCTTTGACCCTAGATCAAAAATAACTTTAGGACAACTAAAAACATTAATACAAAAGTCAAGTTCGTTAACATGTGAAACTTACTTTTCAAAAAACAGATTTATAAAAAGATAAAATATACATAGGAAAGCAAGTCTGAGGGAAAATATCTGTGATGCAAGTCTATAAGGAGATTCTACTTGGAATATTTAAAGAATTTTCAAAATTCAGTAATAGGAATGTACTCAGTAATAGCACTCCAAGTAATAAACAGGAAAATAATCAACTTTAAACCTAGGCTAGATTTGGAGACATACAACAAAACATATCGCAGTGGCAAGAATGATAAGACAACAGACTCCACATCATAGTAGCTGGGAAATGCAAATTCAAGACTCAGGGCCACCAACTCTGAGAAAGGCTGAAACTCCAACTCCCTACAGCAGCGAATGAGAAGTGAAGCCACGAGAACCCAGCATGCAGCAACTGTGAGTGCAGCTGCACAAGTGTGACAGAGACATTCCTGTAAAGTGTCACAAAGTCACACTGCTCAGTAACACCAGGAGTCCTTGTCCTGGATACGTGAGAGAACAAGAAATACACCCCACAAAGGTAAATCTCTAAATATGCTTAGTGAGAAATGCCAGGAGTAGACAGCAGGATTCCATTTACATAGACAAGGAAAAACTAAGCTACGATGACAAGAATCAGGCTTCACGCTGGATGCTGAACCAATTGGGACAGGGACTGTTCTAGGGTGATGAAAATGACAGGGATGTAGAATACAGAGGCAGGTGCATTTATCAAAACTGACAATCATAACACTTCAGTTCTAGATGCAAGTTATACTTTAATTAAAAAGACATGAGCAGGGCTTGGGAGATGGCTCAGCGTATGGAACATTTGTTGCACAAGTGTGAAGACCAGAGCCCAGGTCCCCAGAACCCATGTCAAAGAGGGGGTATTGTGGAATCCACTTATCATCACAGCATAGGGAGGCAGAGAAGCAGACAGAGGAACCCTGTAAATAAAGTGCAGAGTAATGGAGGAAGACAGCTGACATCAACCTCTGCACATATATGTGCATAGTACACCCACTCAGACATGCAAACACACATACTCATACACATGAGAAACAAGGACATGCATTAGTAGATCATACAGTAAATATCCATACATTAACAGTATTACAGACTTTATACTAAACAAAATTTAATATATGTGTATGCATATATTCAAATATAAATGTATTTATCTTTGAAAAAATTTCTTTCACTTAGTCAGATATTTCCCCACAGTTTTGACAGGTGTGAAGGCCTGTTCCTGAACTACCTCCTTTTTTGCTTGTATGTCTATTCTCTAGAATGCAGAATTCCCTATTTTCATTATCCCACTCTATAGTCAATAGCGCACTCAATTAGAAATAGAAAGGGAAAATGCAAGAGTGTGGAAGTCAGACAGCTTTCACCATGTGATGTGATGTCAAGAGGAAGTGAAGAAGAGTCAACTTACTGTACATAATACAGAATATTTATCATGTGAAAACGTCCAGAAACTAATGGCTATAAGGCAGCTGTAAGCAGTCTTACCTAGTACTGGAACCACCGCATAACAAGATGCCAAGAAGGCTTCTGTGGGAATGCCACTGTCTTCCAGAAGTTCAATGTCACTGAAGCTGAACAGTGTGGTGATATTGAGAATGGAAGATTAAAACCACATCAGCACTCTGCAGTTCAGAGACGTCACAAAACAGCTTTGTAGGGAAAACCACTTTGCCTGATTTCATGAGTAGCCCCAGACATTATTTTTCTATTATGAAACAGTCTATTAACATAATTCTGCAGAGATAATCCACCCTCATAATCCAAGCCTTCCTCATCCCCTCCACCTGGTAAACACTAAGTACTCGGTATACCATAGTCAAACCAGAGTCTCCGTTTCTTAGAATACTCCATCACAAACTGACTGCTAAAAAGGGAAACTAGTGTCAAATTGCCAGGGAGTTTAAAGGCCCCAAATACCTGGTATTCATAGTACTGAAGAAAGTGGGAATAACTTCTTCATTGTCTTCCCAGGGAGATTCTGGCAAGCACACCGAGTCCGACTCAGGCTGCGCCAGATCCCTGTCACGACTCTCCAGGCTCTCCACTCCGACTTCCTTCATGATCTCACCCTGGACTACAAAGGAAGTTCCCATATCACTAAGTTCCCATATAGTGAGTATACAAGCGAACACACCGTCATTAGTGAAGATTTCGAAGGCACAGAACAGGAAGTGTTGTACACACACTCACACCCCTAAAGAGCGTGTGTATGCCTTGTCTGCACTCATCACTGCACATCACAAAACTCCACTGTCATTCAGCACTCTTCAACACCAGGTATGGTTTTTATATTTACTTATATATTTAGTATATGTGTATAGTCAGAGAACAACTGGCAGGAGCTGGTTCTCCTTCCACCATATGCATTCTAGGGATCCCACTTGGACCGTCAGGCTTTGGACCGTCAGCACTTGGCAAGTGCTTTGACCTACTGAGCCATCTTGCTGGCCCTGGAAACCTGATTTTTAGGGACCTTATGGTATCAGTTATAGCAGCGTAAGGGGCATTTCGTGGCTTACACGGTCTTTCTACTATGAATGGTCAGTCCAGGTTGTAAGCATATTCAGTGTTTATGGACTGGCCCACTGGCTAAAATGTACTTGTCAGTCCTACATCAAGACTTGTAGTGCTTTTCCAGCTGTTCCTGGCAGTACAGGCCAGTACAAACCTGCTACCTAGCATGCATGGCCTCAGGTGTTTGTCTTGCTTCAGGACTCACACCAGAAACAAATGCCTTTATTTACTATCATGGTTTTCACATATATATGGCTTTTGTTTTTTGCTAATTCTGCAGTTTAAGAAGGCTCCGGACAGTTATGCTGGAGAAGAAGTGTGAGATGCACCTTCATGGACAGAGTACGTGTGTGGACAGGCTTCATTTAGACATGAATTACAGTGATGCTTCTGAGTTCAGTGCTTATCCACATCACATAGACACTTTCAAATAGAAAAGAACATTACAGCAAAGTTATTTATTGATTGGCTGATCAAAACCACAAGGTTGTAGAAAGTAGACTATTCCCTTAGAGAAATCATACTATTGAATGAGTGTTGGGGCAACTTAGTGTAAACATGAGAACTGACAGTCATATCATAAGAACCCTGCTCAGAGGCTTTTACCTTAAATCTGACTGGTCTGTGACCATAGATTTTTATAGGGAATCTTTACTCAAGAAATCAGACCTTAAAAGGCTGTGTGTTGCTTTTCTTAGATCAACATCTAATAGCTTCTAGGATTAACATATTAAGAAAAACAAAAATGACTTGGCTAGAAAATCACAGAATCTTTTAAGACACCTGATAAAGAAAGAAATTTTCTTCTTTCAGTTAAGTACTCTGATTTAAAATCATTTAGTAAGCAGTTATAACACAACTATAAGTTCTAATATAGTTAATCTGGCCAATACGAAGACAGGGCTTTGTGATTTGTGATTAGTGAAATTAGTAAATTTGAAAGGACAGAATTCTCAACTACACAGGTATTACCTGAAATTTGGCTTGATAAAACACACAGAAGTTTGGTGGTTGGTAAACTGTGACATCCTCAGGCCTCACTAGAAACCAGGAGATTGAAAACTTAGCTGCTCTAATGTTACATACCAAGTCTGACATTGCAGTCTGGGTTCAGAAGATACTGAGGTATTATGGGAGTCAGTGAACCACTTATACCCACCAAAACACAGCCCTGAGCATCAGCCCCAGAACACTGTTTTATTTACACAGTGTTAGGTGGGGTAGCAGGGGCTGGACAGTCCCATGACCCGCAGTGACGAGCTCCCTCAGGAGATTCGCAGCACACTGCTTGGGGGCCGAGCTCTATTTGTGCCCATCCTGTCAGGTAGGCAGACCCTAAATCTATTAGTCAACACAGCAAGGCAGTGTGCTTTTGACGTCACCTGTCACATTATCATCGGTGTTTTCTTCACTAGAGATGCTGCACTTCACCTCTGTGGATTTCAGATATAAGGAGCTCTTGGTTTTCGTGAGGATTTCTTCATCACCATTTACTTCTATACTTAGCGACCCATTTTCACAACTGTTGAACTCCGTCGGCCTAAAACAAGTTGTTTAAAGGAAAATGTAATTTGTCACAGGCTGCCCAGAAGGTGGTTCTCAATTTTCCTAGCGTGGCCATCCTTTAATACAATTCCTCATGTTGTGGTAACACCAATAATAAAATTATCTTGTTGCTAATTCATGACTATACCTTTGCTGCTGTTATGAATTCTCACGTGGACATCTGACGTGTGACTGAATGGAGCTATGGCCCACAGGCTGAGAAATGTTGCTCTAAGGGATAGGAGGATCCACAACCACCAAACACTGATTAATGACGGATTTTGTTTTTTTAAAAAAACTAAGCCAAACCTTTCCATTTCCCACAGACACCAAGGCAGATACAGTAAGCAAACTACTGAAGCTGGGTGTGGGGGCTCACTCCTGCAGTCCCTTTAACTTGGGGAGCTGAGGCAAAAACTCTGTCATCATCCTGGGCTAACCTGAGCTACACATTAAGACCTTCTTAAAAAAATAATAAATACAAGAGTGTTCCTGGCTTTTCCTGTCCCCTGAGGTGACCCAATCTCTGGCTTTCCACCAGCCTCAGGAAATGCTCAGGACAGCTCTTTAGTTTACAATAGGCTTTCTCCAGGTGCCACAGTTAACACTTACTTGACTTTCTTCAACTTCTCCCTGGGAGGCTTTTCCTTATGACACATGGCCACTTAAACATGTTTGCTTAGCAGTTAATTGTCTCAAGTGACATGTTGTGGGCAATAGAGAGTTCTCCTATCAGCAGGAGTCTCAGAGAAAGGCACACAGGTGGATCACAGCATATCCCAAGGGACTGGGCACACATCAGGGCAGCAGAAAAAAGCTGTTTAACATTTAAATGAAACAGCTGATTCTAGTAAAAGGATGTAATGTCTTATTACAAGTCAACTTAAAGCAGTAACAGCAGCATTCAAGGTATGATTTCAGCCAAAGAAAACAGACATTTCAAACTCACAACTCACAATGTAAACATAGACAGAACCAATCGTAAAAGAAATAGAAATTTATAAAAATGTTTCTAGTAAAAATATTTGAAAAAGAGAAAAATAGCAATGACCAAATTGAGGACAATCTTTGTAATAAGGAATCCAAATACATATACATACACAGCATATAAAGGGATGGACTGTTAATAATTTAAAAGGATAATCTGTACTATGGCAATTCACGAAGGTGCCTACACAGTTTTATTTTATTTTTTATGAGTAAAGGCCTTGACAACAGTGAGACAGGAAGCTTTTCCTTCCTCAGTGACACTCAGCTCAGACCTCAAGGGCACACACACGCTAGGTGAGCATTGTCCCTCTGAACTACATAAACTTACAGTTGTGTATACATTTTTTTAAATCAAAGAATCATTTACTAGAGTAATGGTATTAGTTTATACTTTGCTAGCAAGTTATCTTTTGACTTATGAGTTACTAAGATACCATCTCTAAGACAGAGAAACACTACGACTTTTCCTGGGGACAAGAGGGCTGAAACCAACGTCCAGATCTTCTTCAAGAGAAGTCCTAAGCTCCAGCAACCTAGACAGACCAGGTCAGCAGTTGTGGTGACAAGACTCATTTCCTAGGAAACGGCCACATCTGCCCATCCCCCGATCCACTTGTGGTCTAGCTTCTCACAAAGGGCGGGCAGGCCATCTGCTTCTGACGCCATCTCAAACCACCATCACTATGCCACTCCTTTTTTAGGAATACAATGTATGGATTTCTAACTTTTAGAAAAAAGAAAATAAGAGTTACTATACCTTTCCAATGAATTATGAATTGGTATGATAGGATGTTTCATCTTTAAAAAGAAAAAACAAAGAGATGAAAGTTTATGTGTTAAACTTTCAACAGAGTGTTATTTAGACTATCATCACATAAGAAAGTGGTCATTAGAGACAGAATACATATTGCCCTTCTCAAGGAAAGAATGCTAGGTCTCTTCCAATAAAGGTGCACCCAAATTTCTTAGGAAAGGAAGATGGGGTTTTGAAAGATCTCATTACCTCAGTCAAATTCCTAATGACTAGCTTTCTTTATAATTTGTTAGCCGTATTCGGCATTGACAGATAGCAAATAATGCTGCAGTATTGTATCTAACACTAAAGACAGGAAGGTAAGCATTACAGACAGAATCTCTGCCCTTAAGCCAACTTCAGTAGAAGTTAGAGCTGAAATGGAGTGTACAAGAGGAGGTCCTCTTAGTCCAACCTAGGCACTGAGAGAAGACTGAGGGAAGATGAACAGGGGCTAACCTAGGAGAGGAGCAGAGACATCATGCTCAGCACTGGAAGACGGCATACGCAACAGCACGCTCAGGCTAGGCACTGTAGGGGAGGAAGCAGCTGATACAGGAAGAGGCCACAACGTTTTGGTCTTAGCTTACAGGCCATGAGGAAATGATCAAAAAGGTTTAAATAAAATCCAATTTACACTCATTATTCTTCGCTAATGGAAGGGTCAGGCTGACGGAAGACTCTTTGAGGTAAGAGAGAAGAGTGATAGTAGAAAACTGTGTGGGGTCAAAACTGCTAAAAATACCCAACTAGACACAGGACCAAGGCAGATACAAAAGACTAGTCTCAAACAGTAGTAGGCATGACAGCACGTATCCCTAATCTTTGCCACAGGGCTGCTGGAGAGAAGGGAGCTGGGCTCTTACCTTGCTGGACTTAAGCACCGCTAGCTGAGGGGACCCTGGAGGTGTGTGGTAGAGCAGTTCGGAGGTAAAGGCTGCATTTGCGATTTGCATGCATTCTTCCAAGGTCTTCAGGAAAGTGTTGCAGGTCGACTTCAGCAGAGTTCCCACATCGATTCCCTCCTATATAAGCAGAAGAAGAGTATTTTGTCTTGTTACAAAATGAAAACCTTAATGGAGTCACATCCTGAGACGTTTATATTCACAAACAGTGTTAATGTCCCCAACCAGTATGTTGCTGGATAAATATGTGTATCAGTGATAATAACAAAAAACAATTAGTCCAAGTTATCCATTTTCATACATACCTTACTGTTCTGACAGTCTGCCTACTGTTCCAGTTAATGGCGACTTCTCTTGCCTCAGGACTCTAAGCTAGCACCATGCTAGGTGCTGTGCGCCATTTGCTCTCAGTGTGGATGACTGAAGGGCTTGAGGTAACCAAAATGCACTTAAACACCTAGTAGGTACTTTTGTCTTTTAAGGTAGTTTAATTTTCTGGGTGTTTTGCTTCTGGATATTGATATTAGTAAGTTGTTTATGAATTTCTGAAGCCACATTCTTGACTAGGGATCAAAGAGATGACATGTATTTCTAATAACAGTCCCAGGAGATGCTGACTGCATTCTGTATTCGCTATCAAGCTCTGGAGGCTCTGTGAGGCTCTCACTGGGAGCATTCTCTTCAACTACAGACTGCTGTGTTCAGGATTTTCTGACTGTCTAGTTCAGGCTTCTACCTTGGCAGCACTGAGACTTTAGGTTGGTTAGTATGTGTGTGTATGTTTGTGTGGTGGTTTGAATAAGAATGGCCCCATCGGCTCATATATTTGAATGCTTAGTCATCAGAGTGACACTACTTGAGAGGGATTAGTGTGGCCTTATTGGAATATGTGTGTCACTGGGGATAGGCTTTGAACTTTCAAAAGCCCAACCCAGGCCCAGTGTCTCTCCCTTCCTGATTCCCATGGATTCAGATGTAGAGCTTTCAGCTACTTCTGCAATACATCAGCCTGCATGCCGCCGTGCTCCCTGTCATAGTGATAATGGACTCAACCTCTGAAACTATAAGCAAGCCCCCAATTAAATGCTTAATTTAACTCAGCATTTACAAGCTTACAAGCATTGCCCTCGTCATGGTATCTCTTCACAGCAATAGTATAGTGACTAAGACAGTTGGTCGGTCGGTCGGTGTGTCTGTGTGCAGCAGTGAGGCACAGTTCTGCTCACTGAAAGATGCTGAGCAGCACCTCGGGCTTCTAAGCACTATACAACAATGATCCTTCCTCAACCCTGACATGCAAACTGTCCCCAGATACTAGGGGCACAGAAGTATTGTGGATTGACAGTCCTTGTTCTAGACTATAGACCTTGCGAGAAAAGGGATGAAATGGCTTTTGTTCTTCTGTTTCTCCCTCCTCCACAAACACAGTGTCCTACACACAACACACAGCTGATGAAGCCAAAGGGGACGAATGAAAGTGAGTTAAACCAGACTTATCAACAAGATTTCAAAACAGTATTAGCACCATGGTGTTCTAATGCTTAAGAGAATGAGTTAACACCCTTATGTATACATATCATCTGGATTCTTCAAGCTGTAGATCTATCACAGCTGCTTTGAGAGCACTGCAGACCCCTCTCTGTCAAGGCAAGTGATTTCACACATACTCTAACATCTTTTTCTGGTGTTTGAGGATGCACAAATGGCAACCTTACTAACAAATGCTAAAGCTGTCAGTCCTTAGCTGGGCATGGTGGCACATGTCTATAATCCCAGGACTCAGGAAGCTTCGTTAGGAATTCGGAGTTCCAAACCAGTCTGGACTACACAGTGAAATCCTATCTCAAGGAAGAAAGAAAGAAAGAAGGAAAGAAAGAGAGAGAGAGAGAGAGAGAGAGAGAGAGAGAGAGAGAGAGAGAAAGAAAGAGAGAGAAAGAGAGAGAGAGAGAGGGAGGGAGGGAGGGAGGGAGGGAGGGAAGGGCGGGCAGATGGATGGATGGATGGACAAGACAAAAACCACACTCCTTTGCTGGTGATGGTGAACCGTCACATGAAAGCAGGGTGGAGTCCTGTCCCTACCTCTGAAAGCACGAGGCTGTTTCAGGGCACATTTACTGTGACAGAGTACAGTCCTGTCTGTCAGTCTTACCAAGAGCAACAGACATACCACTGATAGCATGCTGACCCCTTAGGAATCATACATAAGGAAACAGGTCAGCTAGACAGGTAAGACTATCTGTTTAAAAAGTGATGCTGACTGAGAAGAAACGTATTTTACAGTAAGGTCTTTTTCTTTCTTTTTTCTTGGTTCTAAAGCTAAAAATCCCAAATGTTATAGATTAATCCTAAATTCCTTCAAGGATGAGAAAGTGTGTGCTTCCAGCCACATCATGCATTTCTGTGCTGAACTCTGCCACATTCCTCTAAAGAACAGCCAAGTCCAAGACAGCAATTATTGGAGAATAAATGCCCATAGACAATCGGACACTACCTTTGTGTATAATATCAGTAACGTCACTAAAACAATACTTACCTCAGAGTCAGTGACACCAGCTGTGGCCACTTCTTTTGTTTTATCTACTTGTTGAACAAGGAGGTCACAGTACAGCCTTAGTTCCGACATTTTGGTTTTCAAGTTTTCAGTGTTTTCTGCAAATTCTAAATTAACAACAACAACAAAGGTAAGTAGCTCCCAGAAGGGACAGCCGTTCCCTAGTTAGTAAGCGGCACAAGAGTGGAGAAACTGGTGCCTCAAGTGAGGTTTACAGTTGTGCTTCACAGGTGACAGGTAAGGTATCAGGAACAGAAATGCAACTATTTCTTCAGACAACATACAGAACAATCTCAGGTTCAGAAAGAGAAGAGTCTGTGGGAGCCCCTCTACTGAGAACTGTCTGAGTCTGCCTCTCTGTAATATTCCCAAGGTCTTAGCGATGTGCTCCTGGGAATAGTGTTCTGTCTGAGCACTAGTTCACATGTGTCTGTCAGGGTTAATGGCACAGAGCCATTACCGGCAAGGCTCTGAAGCCACCTTGGTGCTGAGGGATCAGTAACAATTGCTGTCACTTCCTCCTCACGAGAATGTCACACATCACTGGCTCTGAGTCAGTCAACAGCTTCAAGAATTTGTTCCTGATTTAGCACCAACACAACCAGATAAGAGGCCATTTTATTTGGTCTACTTCAAGAGTTTGGAACTTCTCTGTCACATGAAGGGCTCTCTCTCAGTGCAGCCAATCTCTCAGGTGTACATATAGGCTTGGCAAAACTGTGATAGGAGGAGCTGTTAGGGGCCAGGAAAAAAGCCTCAACACGCTTACCCCAGGGCAAAGAAGAAGGTCCACTGTGGTGCTCAGAAGGTCAAATCATGCTCCCGAGCACTGAGCAGCAGTAACCTGCAATTAAGTCTCCGCCCACCTGAGGGGGCAGTGGAAGGCAGGTACACACTGCAGAGGACACCCAGATCCCTGGGCTTCTCTGGATTACCTACTCTTCAACAAACTTTGTGATACCATTTCATGTCACCACCAAATCTCACAGTCATCCTTCCATGGCA
The DNA here is from genome assembly GCF_004785775.1 of Grammomys surdaster. NCBI lineage: Eukaryota > Metazoa > Chordata > Mammalia > Rodentia > Muridae > Grammomys > Grammomys surdaster. Next base: position 2,730,520 of record NW_021621002.1, read on the forward strand.
GATACTATCACTTTTTCAAAGATGAGGTGAACAAAGCTCAGAAACATGAAGTGACTTGTGGCAGAACTGTACACGGAGGGAAAGTGAAGTACACATACATCAGTTAACCTAGCTGTATCTGGCTCCAAAGTTATGTTTTCTACCACACCAAGAGAGGAAAATTATAATTAGGTAGGGACCCTGGGCCAATTCTACTTATATACATAGCATTTCAATGATACAAAAAGCTGGGTGAGGGAACCCAGAAATAGATAGCAGTGGGTAATTTTCAAGGTTCTCAGACAAGGGGACCATCAATACTTGCCTTTTTCCTTCTGAGTCCTACTATCTGTCAGGCAGGCCTTGGCAGATCCCAGAGCCACCAGCCACCGCTGTCTCTCTGCCACACTTCTGGCTTTTAAGTAGAAATACTGTTCCCCGGGGATAATGAGGTCCATGCGAGTGTTATCCACGGAATGAACTTGGAGCAAGAAAGAAGGTCAGACTTGGTAACGACTATCTGGGCAGCTCCACCCCAGCTTCCTGTTTCGTTTGTTATGATTCATTATTTATGTACCCATGTGTTTCTGTGTGTGCATGGATGTGGGGTGCATATGTCTGTGTGACCCAAGGCCAGAGGAGGCCGGCTATTCTCCTCTATCTCTCTCCAACTACTACTTCTGAGCCCCAGAGTGTGTTCTCACTGCTAAGGGAAAAGCCACCAAGCCCAGAGATCCTCCTGTCTCTGTCCTCCTCAGACCTGGGGTTACAGGAGTGTGCAAAATGCCTGGCTTGTGATTACGTGGGTTTTGGCATCTAAATTTCAGTCCCCGCTACTGGGTAGCAAGTGCATTTAACCACTGAACTATCTCTCCTAGCCTCTTGACAGTTTCTTCAGAGAGAAGGGCCGGTCCTCTCACCAACTCTTCTAATGATACTAAGTTCTGTTCATTTATCCATTCTAGACAGCTTTGCTGATTAAGAAGGGAAACCTTGCAGGGTATAGTAGCACACACCTTTAATCCTAACACTCAGGAGGTAGAGAACAGCTGGTCTACAAAGTGAGTTCCAGACCAATCAGAACCATACAATAAAGAAATTTTGTCAAAAAAAAAAAAAAAAAGAGTAATTGGCTTCAAGGTACCAATCAAGACCTTGCAGCCACTGTCTACCCCCTGCCCTCCAAAAACACACATGCATGTGCGCGCGTACACGTACACACACACACACACACACACACACACACACACACAACAATCATCCAATTGAATCTTGTTATCAGGATAGAGCAGGAGTCTCTCCTCTTTGCCCTCATGAATATAGAAAGTATGTTATTCTAAGCCCAAAAGACTAGCATGCTCACACAGGAAAGTTGAAACCCCCAGGCCAGTGTGTGGAGATGGTTCCAGTAGGCAGTAGAAGATGTAGGCTTGCCATTAGGTGGCACAGGACCTTTAAGAGGGCAGCTTAGTAGGAAGTCATTGGAGGCCACTGTTTAGAGGTAATTATGCAGTTCTCCCAGATTCTGATTAGTACTTGTGAGGGGTCATTACACAGGAACGAAGGCTCCCCCCAGGTTTCTCAGGCTTTCTGTGATCCCTCCCTTCCCTACAATCTATCATCATGATACCATATACCACAATATGATCCACCCATTGTTCCCTAGTCAGAGTTATCCCTCTTTTATTTAGACTTTCATATTCCAACATTATTAGCTAAATAAAATTATTTTCTTTATACAACACCCAGCCTCGGGTATTTTATTGTGGCAACAGAATCCAGACTAACATACCTGCTAACAAACAAGGGTACAATCTTTATTTCCTTGGAGTTATTGGGAAACAATCAAGAACACATCTGCCCCTTTCTGCTTCTCTTAAGCACTCCGTGTGGGTGTGAGGGTATTTTCTTAGAGCTCTTTCAGGGAAGACACTAGCAGAGTAGATTCTTCTTCACCCTCCCCAAATCCCATCTAATAGTGCTCTCTTCAGCCATACATGGGTCTGTCTCAAGACTCTAAAGCCAAGAAGTAAAGGCTAGTCGTTGTCCCTGGATTTGTTGTCCCTGCAGGTATTTTCTCGTTTTGATTGGAAGGTGGAGGTTGGCAGATGGGTACGTATGTCTATCTAGATTCAGACACACAGGTGTTTGATGTTACAGTAAAATCAGTGAAGGCTCCCATACAGTTACTGGCCCCAGGTAAGCAGGCAAGAAATGAGCACAGTGTGAGTGTGAAGATGTTCTCATTGTTCTGACCAGTTCTTAACCCGCCCTCAAAGAGCTGGCTGTGGTTGTAGATTTCTTTCCAAAGGCTTTCTTTCAAGAACAACTGTCCTTGTATCTCTTCACTTTCAAGAACAACTGGTGTGTCCTGCAGGAGCAGCAGAGAAAGGCATGCAGGGGCCAGTACTTTTTCATTCTTCTAGGGAGTACAAAGAAAACTGAAGGTTCCAAGTTGCCTGGTCACTCACCTTGAATCTCACAGACGGCCATCTGGATGCTCCCTTTGCAACCCTTCCAGGCATCTTCAGGAGAATCGTAATAGGACAGAATTCCCCCACAGAGAAGGAACCATCGAGGCTGCCAACCTAAGAGCAGAGGAAAAGCCAGGCACAGTTACTCCTGGTGTGCAAGGTGCCAGTACAGGCATAGAAGTAGGATCCAATAATGTAGGGTACTGAGTCCCAGATGCACGGTCCTTTTCATTGCTTCTAAGAAGGAAGCGGGTTAGAAAAGCCTTGTACATTTGATCCTAGTTTTGTAAAATTAGAAACAAACAGTCCTAGAGGCATATATTTTAGTCACATGAGATACAGCAGCTGGGAAGGAAGTGATGGTGATATGCAATAGGACTTACATAGATTTGTATTTTCATTTCCCCCTTTAAACACAGTTCCAGTGGCCAGATCATCTGCTGATACTTGCCCATATGCTACAGTCTGCCTGCCCCCCAGGAGGTCCAAAATAACCACAGATACAGGTGAGGATCTCAACTATAGAGCCTAGCTGACATGGGACCTATCCACCCTGTCGAGATCCACCTTCCTTCTGGTCCCCTTCTCTACCAAGGCCAGACCAGCAGGCAGATACACTCCCACACTGTACAGCCTGTCTGCCTCCCAGGAGATCCACAGTAACTAGGGACACAGGAGATCCACAGTAACCAGGAACACAGGAGGTCTGCTCTAACCAGAGACACAGGAGGACCACTCTAACCAGAGAAAGCACTGCCTGCCTCTAAGGAGACCTGCTCTAACTCAGGTCACAGAGCTAGCTATACCCATTTCCAAAGATACCAGGCCACACCCAGGTCAGTTAACACAAAACAACCAGATGGCCAGAGGCAAGCGCAAGAACCTAATGCAAGACACCATCAGAACCCAGTTCTCCCACCACAGCAAGCCCTGGATACCCTAACATGCCTGAAAAGCAAAATAATGACCTAAAATCCCATCTCATGAAGATGACAGTGGCCTTTAAGGAGGATATAAAGAACTCCCTAAACAAAATACAGGAAAACACAGGCAAACAGGTAGAAGCCCTTAAAGAAATACAGGATTAGACCCTCAACCTAGAGCTGACCTTAATACATGCATGTAATCAAAATGGAATAAAGGAGGAGGGGAGATGGGATGACATCTGTATTGTAAATAAATAAAATATCTAATAAAAAAGGAATTACAGGAAAATACAATCAAGCAGGTGAAGGAACTGAACAAAATGGTCCAAGAACTAAAACTGGAAATAGAAACAATAAAGAAAACACAGGGGAGCTAACTCTGGAGATGGACAACTTAGGAAAGAGAACAGGAGCTACAGATGCAAGCACCCCAACAGAATACAAGAGATAGAAGAGAGAAAATCTCAGGCACAGAAGATATTATAGAAAACATTGACACAGCAGTTAAAGGAAATACAGAGTGTAAAAAGCTCCTAACTCAAAATATCCAGGAAATTCAGGGCACAATGAAAAGATCAAACCTAAGAAAAATAGGAATAGAAGAGAGTAAAGAATATCAGCTCAAAGGGCCAGAAAAAAATCTTCAACAAAATCATAGAAGAAAACTTCCTAACCTAATGAAAGAGATGCCCATAAATGTATAAGAAGCCTACAGAACATTAAATAGATTGTACCAGAAAAGAAGATGTTCTTGTCAAATAATCAAAATACTAAATGCACAGAACAAAGAAAAAATATTAAAAGCTGTAAGGGAAAAAGGCCAAGTGACATATAAAGGCAGGCCTCCCAGAATTAAACCAGACTTCTCAAGAGAGACTCTAAAAGCTAGAAGTTCTTGGACAGATGTCATCCAGACCCTAGGAGAACAAAAATGCCAGTCTAGGATACTATTCCCAGCCAAACTCTCAATCACCATAGATGGAGAAACCAAGATATTCCATGACAAAGCCAAATGTAAACAATATCTTTCTACTAATCCAGCCCTACAAAGGATACTGGAAGAAAATCTCCAACACAAGGAGGGTAAGTACACCCAAGAAAACACAAGAAATTAAACATTTCACAAAAAAACCCAAAGGAAGAGAATCACACACACATAACACCAATCCAGTAACAAAGATAACAGGAACTAACAATCATCTGTCATTAATATCACTCAATATCAATGGACTCAATTCCCCAATAAAAAGGCACAGGCTAACAGACTGGATACATAAACAGGATCTAGCATTTTGCTGCACATAAGAAACACAGTTCAGTGATAAAGACAGACACTACCTCAATGTAAAAAGCTGAAAAAAGTTTTCCCAGCAAATGGTCCCAAGAAACAAGCTAGAGTTGCCATTCTAATATCCAGTAAAATAGACTTTCAAGCAAAAGTAATCAAAGAAGACGGAGAAGGACACTTTATATTCATCAAATGAAAAATCCACCAAGAGGAAGTCTCAATTCTGAACATCTAAGCCCCAAATGCAAGGGCAGCCACATTCGTAAAAGAAACTTTACTAAAGCTCAAAACACACTTTGAGCCTCACACAATAATAGTGGGGGACTTCAACATCCCACTCTCACCAAAGGACAGGTCACTGAAACAGAAACTAAACAGAGACACAGTGAAGCCAACAGAAGTAATGAACCAAATGGATTTAACAGATATCTACAGAATATCTGACCCCAAAACAAGAGAATATACTTTCTTCTCTGCACCTCATGGAACCTTCTCCAAAACTGACCATATGATTGGACATGAAACAAGCCTCAACAGATACAAGAAAACTGAAATAATCCCATGCATTCTATCAGATCACCACAGACTAAGGTTAGACTTTAATAACAACAAAAACAACAGAAAGATCACATACTCATGGAAACTGAACAATTCTCTGCTCAATGATAACTTTGTCAGGGAAGAAAGAAATCAAGGACTTTATAAAATTCAATGAAAATGAAGACATATCATACCCAAAATTATGGGACACAATGAAAGCAGTGTTGAAAGGAAAATTCATAGCACTAATTGCTTTCATTAAGAAACTGGAGAGCTCCCATGCAAGCAACTTAACAGCACACCTGAAAACTCTAGAACAGAAAGAAGCAAACACACCCAAAAGGAGTAGAGGGCAGGAAACAGTCAAACTCAGGGATGAAACCAACCAGTTAGAAACAAAAAGAACTATACAAAGAATCAACAAAACCAAGAGCTGGTTCTTTGAGAAAATCAACAAGACAGATAAATCCTTAACTAACTAAAGTAACTACAGGGCACAGAGACAGTATCCAAATTAACAAAATCGGAAATGAAAAGGGAGACATAACAACAAAAACTGAGGAAAGTAAAAAAAATCATCAGAACCTTCAAACAAAAGCCTATACTCTACAAAACTGGAAAATCTAGATGAAATGGATGATTTTCTAGACAGATACCACGTACCAAAGTTAAATCAAGATCACATAAACTATCTAGACAGTCCTATATCCCCTAAGGAAATAAAAATAGACATTAAAAATCTTCCAACCAAAAAAAGCTCAAGACCAGGTGATTTTAGTGCAGCATTCTACCAGACTTTCAAAGAAGAACTAATACTAATACTTCTCAAACTATTCCACAATAGAAACAGAAGGAACACTACCCAATTCATTTTATGAAGCCATAGTTACTCTGATACCTAAACCAGACAAAGACCCAACAAAGAAAGAGAACTTCAGACTAATTTCGCTTATGAATATCAGTACAAAAATACTCAATAAAATTCTCACAAACCAAATCCAAGAATACATCAAAACCATCATTCACCATGATCAAGTAGGCTTCATCCCAGGGATGCAGGGATGGTTCAATATACAAAAATTGATCAACATAATACACTATATAAACAAATTCAAGGAAAAAAGTCACATGATCATTTCATTAGATGCTGAAAAGGCCTTCCACAACATACAACACATCTTCATGTTAAAAGTCTTAGGAGAGATAAGGAAGTCATGGCCCATACCTAAACATAATAAAAGCAATATATAGCAAACCAACAGCCAACATCAAATTAAATGGAGAGAAACTAGAAGCAATCTCACTAAAATCTGGGACAGACAAGGTTGCCCATTCTCTTCCTAGCTATTCAATACAGTACTTGAAGTTCTAGTCAGAGCAATTAGACAAGAGGAGATCAAGGGGATACAAATTGGAAAGGAAGACGTCAAATATCACTATTTGCAGATGATTTAATTGTATACATAAGTGACCCCCAAAATTCCACCAGAGAACTCCTACAGCTGATACAAAACTTCAGCAAAGTGGCAGGATATAAAATTAACTTAAAAAAAAAATCAGTAGCCTTCCTTTATACAAAGAATAAACAGGCTGAGAAAGAAATTAGGGAAACAACACCATTCACAATAGCCATGAATAGTATAAAATATCTTGGTGTAACTTTTACCAAGCAAGTGGAGTTTCACATGCTCCATCCTCACTGAGTTCCAGAATGAACAACTGGTACAATGGCCATTCTAGGAACTTATTCTAGGACCAGGGAAAGACAGAAAGCACCAGAGACTGTCTTGTTTTCTTAGACCTGAAGGATGTTTGCTTGGAGCTGCTGGTAGCTATCTTGGTACAAGGGACCTAAGCACGTCTATCACATAACAGGGGGAAAGGAGGAAGAAGATTTAAGGGCAGAGGGAGAAGGGGGCAAATCTGGATGCTGTCTAATCAGAATATGCCAAGCCTAAAGAGAAGATACTTCTGGATTTTTAGGTAAGTGAGATAATCAATGTCCTGGTTTTTATTGTTATTGTTGTTATTATTATTAATTTTTTGTTGTTGTGTTTTGCCAGGGTGACTGAAAAGGATTTTTCTTCAAATAAGAGTTCTAAAGATCAACTCATCAAACATAAAGAAAACACTTGACAAACTCTAAAGTCCTTTCACAGTAAAAAAAAAAAAAAAAGAAAGAAAGAAAAAGAAAAAAAAATAAAGCCTTAATTAGGACTAGAAAGGGCTTTCCCACAACTAACACAGCCAACAGTGAGAGACAAGGAACTTTCTTCCTAAGATCAGGACTAGACAGGGTACCTGCCCATCATTTCTACTGAACTGGAGATTTTAGGTAGGACAGTGGGTGAGAAGATGAAATAAAGATATCTGTATGAGACAGGATAAAGGAAATCCAGTCTACTTAGACATATTCTTGAATGAGCCAGTTCAGCAAGAATCAATGTATAAATAACTGTACTTTTGAATAGAAGCAATGGGCAATTTGAAAATGGACTTCTAGAACCAATTTATTGCAGCATCGAAGAAGCTACTTATAGAAACAATTAAACAGAGTATAAAGCATGGGCTCTGAAAGAAACAAGGTAACATTAGAATTCTGTTAAAGTTGCTGGGCATGGTGGGACACACCTTTGATCCTAGCATTTGGGAGACAGAGGCAGGCAGATATCTTTCAGTTCAAGGCTAGCCTGGTCTACATCATGAGTTCCAGGCCAGTCAGGGCTACATAATGGTCTCAAAAACCAAAGAAAACAAAACCCTAAACAATAGGTTGCTAAAGCCCAAATACCATCATTTCCAAACTACAGTCTGCTGCCCCTTCCTCACACAGCAGATGCTCTTCTGCACATAATCATCACCAACCATCTGCAACCTTCACTCTTTCTGGGACACAGGGACTTGTTGTACTGGTCAGACTGGCCTCAAAATCCCTCCTGCCTGGCCTTCCTTAGTGGCCAACAAATCTGGCTAAATGAAGATTTATCTTTAGCCTAAAGCTTTTCAATTCAATTAATATTGAACAATATATGTATTTAATGACTATAATGTTCTATAAAATGTGTACTTATTTTAGATATAAATTTATATTGTCCATCTTAATTTTGCACTAAAATTTCTTTTAAAATATTCTAACAGAATCACCACTTTAAAATAATTTCTAAAAGTGTTTTTTTCTTTAAAGAATCAAATGAAGGAGAAGTATCTGAGTCATGTCCATGTGACGCGTGGAGACAAGCACACTGCATAGCATATGACAAGCAGCTCATCCAGGCCACATGGAGGAGGGCAGCACCTCACTTAACAAGCACCTGAAATACTTGAAAATTTTACACCAAGTCAGATGTATTCTTTGGGAAATAATTTCAAGTTTCAGCCAATGCAATCAATCAAGGGGCAAACACTCTGCCCACTTCCCAGATTTGTCTGGGCTGTTCCTTGTAGTCAGTTCTTCCCTATGTTGTTGCTGTGAAAGACACTATCACCAAGGGAACTCGTATAGAAGAAAGCATTTAACTGGGGGCTAGCTTACAGTTTCAGAGGGTTAGCATGTTATCATCATGGCAGGGAGCAAGGCAGCAGGCAGGCATGGGGCTGAGAGCTTCTATCTAATCCACAGGCAGGTGGGCAGAGAACAGAGAGCGACAGTGGACCTAGCACGGGCTTTTGAAACCTCAAGCCTCCTCCAACAAGGCCACACCTTCTACTCCTTCCTGGCTGGTTCACTGCCTGGGGACTAAGCATGAACAAATATGAGCTCAGGGGCCAGTCTCACCTCAAATCATCACACCTGTTTGCCACTGAACGGTTTTCATTTGAACTTGAAAGTAGCTTCCAGCTTAACTGGGGAGTTCTTTTAGATGTATGTTACTGTGCAGTGTAAGATTTAATTTTCTCATATTTGAGGATCCCCACATCTTTCTAGTTACTGATACAGAATGGTTTCTGTTGGAAACATACAACATTCTTTTGATGTCTCTTGGCCAGGTAGACTACTATGGCTGTGGTAAGTGATCACGGGCACTTGAAGAGCTGCTATATTTTTGTCTTCACTTCCATTTTAGACTTGTTGAAAATTCTGCTCTTCCAGAGGACCTGAGTTTAATTCTTGGCACTCACATTGAGGCTTATAACCCCCTGTAACTCCAGTACTATGGGATCCGACACTCTCCTCCGACCTCTCCTCCAGTCACCAGGCATGTATGAGGTGCACACACATATATGCAACCGAATACCCGTACCCATACAGTAAAATAAAATATAAAAATTTTAAAAAAGAACATATTACAAAGATAATACTAACCCGGGCGGTGTTGGCGCACGCCTTTAATCCCAGCACTTGGGAGGCAGAGGCAGGTGGATCTCTGAGTTTGAGGCCAGCCTGGTCTACAGAGTGAGTTTCAGGACAGCCAGGGCTACACAGAGAAACCCTGTCTTGAAAAACAAAACAAAAAAACCCAAAAACAAACAAACAAACAAAAAGCAAAGATAATACTAATTTTATATGTACAGGCTGAGGAATAGCAGTAGGAAAAGAATCAATCCACTATATATTTCTAATGTTTTATTCATTTTTTGAAATTCTCATATATTTATAAACTGTATTCTGGCTATATCAACCATCATCCCCTTGCAATTCCCCCTAGTGCTCCCACTACATCTCCTTCCCAACCTCGTGTCCTCTGTGTTTCATTGTTGTTGTTGTTGATATTCCCAGAGTCCAAATAGTGCTTCCCACATGTGCATAGGTGTGGGGCCAGCCACTGAGGCTTGGAGAAACTAGTAGCAGCCATGTTCCCAAGCAGTGTGACTTTCCCTCCCTCAGCAACCATCCACTATATTCTTAAAGAGCAGAAAACTTGGTATGCCTAACCAAACACTGGAAAAACTCTCCAGTCCCTGGAGTTCAGTAGTTTTGAATGGAGATCAAGATGTTTTAAGCAGCATTTGTAGTCAGCACAGGGCATGGCAACATGCGCAGTACAAAGTACACATGTGTGTTCAGAAATGAAGCTGGAATGAAGTTCTGCCATACAACACAGGTGAGCACATTTGTTTCTGAATTGCTTTCTGGTCACTGTGGGTAAATAAAAACCCATATACTTTTATTATGACCCTTGGCATTCAATTACACAACTCTGTACAAAGCTGGGACCCATGTGCAGTTTTAGAATCTGGGTGCTTGAACACATCAGTCACTCTACCTATCAACGCATCAGAGTGCCTTCCAAACATCTGACAACTAAGGTGTTACTAGGAAACAAGTATTTATAACATTGCCATTAACAAGAAGACCATAAACAGGAAACAATTCATAGTGATTTTTTTAAAAAAATTCACAAGAAATGCAGGAGGGGCAGGGCAGGAGAGTGCATTATTTAAATCCATTACTTGAAAATTAAGCTGTATTTTGATCAATACCAGGAAAGCTCAATAACAACAACGTATGGACCAGAATAGGAGGAGAAAGGTAACAAAGCCCCTTAACTCACCCCCCGAGCCCTTAACTCACCCCTTGAGCCCTTAACTCACCTCCTGAGCCCTTAACTCACCTCCTGAGCCCTTAACTCACCTCCTGAGCCCTTAACTCACCCCCTGAGCCCTTAACTCAACCCCTGAGCCCTTAACTCACCTCCTGAGCCCTTAACTCACCCCCTGAGCCCTTAACTCACCCCCTGAGCCCTTAACTCACCTCCCGAGCCCTTAACTCACCTCCCGAGGCCTTAACTCACCCCCTGAGCCCTTAACTCACCTCCTGAGCCCTTAACTAGCCTCCTGAGCCCTTAACTCACCCACTGAGCCCTTAACTCACGTCCTGAGCCCTTAACTCATGCCCTGAGCCCTTAACTTACCTCCTGAGTCCTTAACTCATGCCCTGAGCCCTTAACTCACCTCCTGAGCCCTTAACTCACCCCCGAGCCCTTAACTCACCCCCCCGAGCCCTTAACTCACCTCCTGAGCCCTTAATTCACCTCCTGAGACCTTAACTCATCCCCTGAGCCCTTAACTCACCTCCCGAGCCCTTAACTCACCTCCTGAGCCCTTAACTCAACCCCTGAGCACTTAACTCACCTCCCGAGCCCTTAACTCACCTCCTGAGCCCTTAACTCACCTCCTGAGCCCTTAACTCACTCCCTGAGCCCTTAACTCACCTCCCGAGCCCTTAACTCACCCCCTGCGCCCTTAACTCACCACCCGAGCCCTTAACTCACCCCCTGAGCCCTTAACTCACCTCCCGAGCCCTTAACTCACCCCCTGAGCCCTTAACTCACCTCCCGAGCCCTTAACTCACCCCCTGAGCCCTTAACTTACCTCCTGAGCCCTTAACTCACCTCCCGAGCCCTTAACTCACCCCCT
>NW_021621002.1:2742183-2761288 GCF_004785775.1 Grammomys surdaster
ACCTCCTGAGCCCTTAACTCACCTCCCGAGCCCTTAACTCACCCCCTGAGCCCTTAACTAGCCTCCTGAGCCCTTAACTCACCCCCTGAGCCCTTAACTCACCTCCCGAGCCCTTAACTCACCTCCTGAGCCCTTAACTCACCTCCCGAGCCCTTAACTCACCCCCTGAGCCCTTAACTCACCTCCTGAGCCCTTAACTCACCCCCTGAGCCCTTAACTCACCTCCCGAGCCCTTAACTCACCCCCTGAGCCCTTAACTAGCCTCCTGAGCCCTTAACTAGCCTCCTGAGCCCTTAACTCACCTCAGCTTTAGCTGCCCCACAAAACTTTCTTGTGAGTGTGAATGTTTCCCAGCAGTGGTGGCAAGCTTTCAAAACTGACATGTAAATCTCTGTCCTCATGGAGAGAAACAGAAAATTCAGCTTTGTCCCATTGGTCACCAAGTGACCAATGTTAAGAAAATAAAATGAAATTAAAATTTATATAGAATTGACAAACTTTCTCAAGTAGTATGCCAAAAATTAATTTTGACTGTAACAACTATAGTTTCTATGTTTTTAGTCCATGTTATACAGCACTGTAGTGCCTTGAATAAGACTGGCTCGCAGTCTTTTATAAGACTGAATGCCTGGTCACCAGAGAGTGGAACTATTTGAGAAGGATTAAGAGTTGTGGCCTTGTTAGAAGTGTGTCACAAGGGGTGGTGGGATTGGAGGTTTCAAAAAGCTCACACTAGACCCAGTGTTTCTTTCTGTCTGCTGCCATGCTCCCACTGTGCTCATCCATAACAGACTGACCCTCTGAAACCTCCAACTAAATGCTTTGTTTCATAAGATATTCTTTGGTCATGGTGTATCTTCATAGCGATAGAACACTGATTAAGACATGCATATATTGTTTATATTATAGAAATGAATTAAGAATGAATCATTTGAAACTGAAGCAAAGCATTTACTGATCTCAAGTAATCCTGACCTCCGCAACCTTGATGGACTGCCACCTCTAGCCTGGTGCTCAGCCATACCAGATCTCCCCAGAGCCCGTCTACACCTCAACCTCTCTGTAGAGCCCCACACAGACAGTGGTTAGCAAAGCCTTGGGCTCTTGCACCAGGTCAGTCAGTAACTGAGGAGGAGGGAAGAAAGGGAAGAAAGAGCCCTCACCGTAATAGGTAAGTTATGATTAGCTAAATTACAGCTCCTTGCTTTACAGTAATTAATCCACAGAGCATGCTTTTAGCAGGTATAATCGTCAGGTTTAGAGATCTAGAGAAAAGATCCCAAACCTCAAGAAGGGACAGGCTTGCAGAGAGTGAGGGTGCAGGCCGTGAGGGGCTAAGTGTAATCAACAGTTATACAAAAGGCTTTGGAGCCTCCTGCTAGTCTATTCTCAGTTACCTCTCTTGTGTACACTGGGCAACCAGACTGCATATGTATTTATCATGTGTTACATGCTTTATACATGTACCACCAGACTACTGGAGGAACACTTGCACAAGTTCAGATTCTGACATCCAGAAGGGTCACTGCTGCATGCCACTCATTTGCTCTGAGCTTTCTTTTCCAATTAGTTAGCAGAGGTTTCCAAGTTTCCTTCCAAACTTCATCATCCTTCTCACTTGGTGTCTTTCTGAACAGACCATCCAAGCTGCAAGCCAAAAGGCTAATTGTGTGTCATCCTCTAGGCCAGTCCCTGAGTCACTCCATTCTCAGTATTTCTACCTGGCTTTACAGCATCCCACTCTGCCACAGTGGGAGTGTGAGGTCACAGACAGGATGGTAGTGCAGAACGGGCTGTCTCTAAGTTACTTATCATGTGAGCCTTGGCTTACTCATGAGTGACATGGGAATACTGCCCTTCTCTTCTCCCCACTAACACTTCATTCTCCTAACTTCCTTGTCTTCCTTGAAGACTGTTTTACCCCTTCTTTCTTCCTATTGGTAAGTCCTTAGGGACTGCCTGCCACACAAACTCTATACTCTCTAGCTTGGTTTAATAATCTCTCTTCTCACACCACTCCTGTTTCCTCCTTCGAAGGTGCCAGCTGCTCCCGACCTTCCCAGTGTCCACACCAATTTACCCACCCTTTCATCTTACCTCTTCCAAGAAGCTTTTCCTTCAACACTGCTAAAAGGGGGTTCTTAACATGTTTCTTGTCAAAAAATGTACCTGTCTCTTTTAGCAAATTTTATACTTTCCTCCCTTTGTTTTCTTCCTTCTTGTTTTCTGGATGCTTACAATGGCATCAAAGGTAGAAGGACTGACTTCTCTATATAAGAAGTGAACATAGGCCAACAGAGGGAAGGAGAAAGTTGCTTGCAGTGCCAATCCCATGGCCCCAAATCCCTAAGTCCAGCCTGTAAGAGGTAAAGCAGCATTGCTGTTAAAATCTCAGTAAAGACACCAGAGTAAAAGGTGACACCTAGCCTCCTCTAGAGACGGCTATATGCAACCAACGTGATCCTCCACACCTTGTGAAGCCACAGCCTCGGGGCAGTCACTTGAAAACCTGTATGTTCAAACCCAAACTCAACTGGGAGTAAATTTTCATGATTGAGAAGCTCCACCATCAGACTACAGTCTCTTATGCACAGAGAGGCTGCTCTGCTTCAACAGCAGCCCCAGCACTTTCACAGGGTCTGACGGATGAGAAGCCAAGCTCAATAAAGGCTCTCAGATGAATAAATGAAAGGGGAGTAATGTCATTCAAAGATTTATTAAGTCTTTTCTCTGATATTTAAAAATAAAGACAGCGTCTTGTCTTCGAACATTTGTGGCTTGAGGGAATGGAGTGTACTTTCAAGCAAATATTCTGCTTCCTGTGATATGACAGAGCACTGACAAAGGTTAGCTCTCTGTAGCAGTATTCTCCATATAGTTTGCATTTCTCCATCTTCTGAGTGTTGCCACACACTCCACAAGCCTGACACAGGAAAACATCCAGGCGTTGTGGCTGCACCTTACTTGTGTTAGTCTTCTAGCTTGTATACAACATAACATCACAGCTTGTTTTGTTGACTGTCTTTAATCTGGTTCTAATGGAACTTGGCTTACTTTTGCAAAGTCTAAACAAAATAAAAGTGATAGCAAAGGAAGTGGCAATGATTAAGCACTAAGAATGCAGTCTGAGAACAGTGATCCCCAGGCTTCTTCAGTTCACGGACCTAAGACTCTAGATCACTCTAACATATCCAAGCACATCGTACAGCAGAATGAAAGAGCAGGCGGCACTCTGACCGAGACCACACCAAACATCTACCAGCCATACTCTTGTGCTTATTTTGTTGTCCCAACCGTAGGCTGGAGGAAGGAGCCACGTAAGGCACTACTGGGGAACTGTGCAAACCTTTAGAGGTGTGGTCTGCTGGAAATTCCCTTTAGAGGACTGTGGGACCCTAGCTAGAAATGAACTGTTTTGTTTCCTGGCCATGAAGTGTTCTGCTTTTCCACATACTTGTCCCATGATGTGCAACCCCACCACATCAACCCAGGCCTAAACAACAGGACCAACAGATCATAGACCACAACCCCCAATATTACAAGTCATCTCTTTATAGGTTAATTATCACATAGATTTTACCACAGTAGCCAGAACTGAACAACACACCCTGTCACTGAATTCAAAATTGTGCATGTAAAAGTTAATCATTAGATATCTACATGGGAAAGGAAGGAAGTTGCACTACATTTCACTTCAGACATGAAAGTCAACTCAAAATGAACCAGAGATCTAAGTGAGAAGCACAAACTATAAAAAAACAATACAACTGTCTTCATGGTTCTGGGGTTAGGCAACAGTTGGCATTAATGGTTATGGTATTAGACATATACAGAAGAAAATACCTGATAAATTAAGCTATATGAAAACTTAAAACTTTTGTGCTATCAACAACACGCTTAAGAGAATGAAAAGACAACCCACAGAATAAATACTTAAAGCCATATATCTTAGAAGAAATTGACATCCACAAAAAAGAATTATTACAACTCTATAAGGAGAGTCAGGCAGTGACAGGACCAAGCTTTAATCCCAGCACTTGGGAGACAGGGGTAGAAGGATCTCTGAGTTCGAGGCCAGCTTGGTCTACACAGTGAGTTCTAGAACAGCCAAGGCTACACAGAAAAAAGCCCTTTCTCCAAAAACAAAACAAAACAAAACAAAACAAAACAAAACAAAACAAATCAACCCAACTCCATAAGAAGAAACCCACTTAGCAATGTAAATAGACATTTCTCAATGGCTTATAAACAAATAAGAAGATGATCAACAGCTACAGTTAGGAAATCATAAGTCAGAACTCTTTATCAACCCTTATGAGGTAGGGTTAGCTACAACATGAAAAACGGTAACAAGTATCAGGTAGGATGTAAAGAAGCTGAACCTTGGGGCTGGAGAGATGGCTTAGTGGTTAAGAGCACTGACTGCTCTTCCAGAGGTCCTGAGTTCAAATCCCAGCAACCACATGGTGGCTCACAACCATCTGTAATGAGATCTGATGCCCTCTTCTGGTGTGTCTGAAGACAGCTACAGTGTATTCATATATAATAAATAAATAAATCTTTAAAAAAAAAAAAAAAAAAAAAAAGAAGCTGAACCTTGGTTGCTAGTGAGAACGTAAAGGAGTGTGGAGACTGGAAAACGATCTGCCAGCTTCACAAATTGTTAAAAGAATTACTGTACAAATCCAGTTCTAGACATAAACATTCAAGAGAAACAAGACATCTATACAGAAAAACTTGCATACAAATGTTCACTACAATATTATTCATAATAGTCCCTAGACACAACAATCCCAATGTCTGTCTATTGAAGAACAGATATGTAAAACACAGTATGTAGTGAAGTATTATTTAGCAGTAAGAAATGAATCAATATATGCCACAACATGAATAAACCAAAACAAAATCATGCTAAAATCATGTGATTTGTTTGAACAGTCAGAGTCCAGCTGTTAGCACTGTTCTTGGAGGTTGTAGAACTTTCTGGATGGGACCTAGCCGGGAGAGGTGAGGCTTGAGGATTATGGGCCACCTCCACTTCTGATCCAAGCTTTCTGCTTCACACTTCTGATGCCACAGCCGGGCTGCTCACACTACCATGCTTTCCTACGCATGAGGGGCTGTGTTCCCTGAGCTGTGACCCAGAATAAATCCTTCTTCCTTTAAGTTCTTTGCATCAGCTACTCTGTCAATAACAAAGAAAGTAATTGACATAGAAAAATAGACTAGGCAAATCTATACAAATGGAATGTAGGTTGCTAAGGGCAGGAGGAGAGAGGATGTAAAAATGCTCTAAAATTGCTAGTAGTAATGGCTGCACTGTTTGCATACACACACAAGTTACTAACCTGTATATTTTACATGGAAGAGTATTAAGATATCTGAGTTATTATTTCAATAGGATGTTATAATTATAACAATAGAAAACATGGACAAGGAGCTGTAAGACCATGACTCCTCCTCTGGGTCACCATGTTCCAGATATCCTCTGGGCATCTACACAGCATAAAAGTACAGAGTAAGAGACATTTCTAGCATCTGGGGAGATGTCACAGTGCCTCCTCACTGGCAGCCACCTGGCCAGTAGGATGAAAGATTTTGTTTTTCCTGGAGTGCAGTGCCAAGGTTGTGTCTGTGCCAAACCTGCTGTAAAAGCTTACAAGTGGTCAGGGCTTGAGGCAATGGTCCTCTTGTCTGCTAGGTGGGCAGGAAAATCTGCAAAGGGTAAAGCAATGCTGGAGAACTTTCTGTAGTTCAACGTATACCGTGTGTTCCATACTCAAAGCTCCCCTCACTCCTCAACTCCTCCCGGGCTCCTCCTCTCAAACAGACCTGTATTCTAGGTCAAAGACGCTTCAAATATAGGTACATTATGAATCAGCTAGTATTATATAATGATCGAGCAGGAGGGACCTTTGACAGGGTTACGTAATGGAACAATGATTCTGGAGCCACCTATTAGCTGTGTGACCTTAAGCCCAGTCCAATGCTGTGACTCAATGTCTTCACCTCAAAAATGGAGATGATAAAGGCTTCTCAACGTTTCTCTTAGGTCCAAATGCAAACTGTTTACAATAGCAGGTAACACACCGTAAAGCGATGAAGTGTTTCCAACTAGGAATCTTAGAATTTAACTGGTAAATCACATTCTTTTTATTGGGGGGAAGACACTAAAGTTTAAAAAAAATAGCCAAAAAAAAAAGATAAATAAAAATAAAAAAAGTAGCCAAGAGCCTGGTACTGGTGGTGATACAGCTGCTGTCCCAGTCCAGCTCTGGCTGACCCTACCCAACAGCCCTGTGGAGATGGCACTGACTACATTTTAGGTGTGGAAAGGTATGAATAGTGAGAAAACAGTGCCTATCACCTGTACACTGTGCTGTCACAACGCATATTGTTCCAGTCCTTCTAAACATCCCCAATTTATTTAACATCTGAAAAGAAACTTCAACAACAAATCCCTGAGTGTTCACTATTCTGTACTTCAAAGAGCAAGATGGCCCCAAAGCTTTTCATTTTTCTTTCATTTTTTTTTTCATTGAAGAAGCACAAGAAGCATTCAGAAGCACGGTAACTGAATGAAGGGGGCCTTTCTTCTCTTCTGTTCCTGCCTGCTTGAATCACATTCAGGCTATAAGTTTAGATGCTTTTCTCAGAATCTGAGAAACTTTCAGTAATAGATACCCATAAAGTAACCACAGTGCTTGTGACAATACAGTAAGTGGAGATGTGTAAAGAGAGAAGGTCTTACTATGTAGTCAGACTGGCCTATGAGTCTCAGCGACCGCAGTGCTAGGATTACAGGCACATGCCTGGCAAAAGTAAAACACCTGGATCTGTTTTGCCCCGTAGCAAACTCTTCCACTGAGCTATGATCCCAGATCTGTAACTAGAAAACGTATGCTGAAAGTAGAGTAGCTCATTTAAATTACACACACACACACACACACACACACACGCACGCACGCACCCCTATCACTAATCCTTCCACATTGCCTCCTCCTGAGACTCTGGCTCTATTTACTGAAGTATCTTTCTCCAACAGCCCAGGCTAACCTGCTGGGTCTCCAAGCTGTCTCCAAGCCTACTGCACACATTTGGAACCTGTTTCTAACTATTTATCCAATCTTTCTTACTGGCTAGACCATAGGCCCAAGAGGGCAGGAGAGCTGGCTGCCTGTTCAACGTTATTTGCCCTGTTCCTAGCATAGTGCCTACGAACAAGCAGTTGGCAAATTAAACTATCATCCGAGTTTGCAGCTGGTAAGAGTATGTGCCCAGCAACACGAGGCCTGTGTTGTACCACAAAAGATAGTGCCACAAAAGAGAAATTAATATATTCTCCAAAGATTCAAAGGACAAACGGATATACTAAAGTTTCCCACTCAAATTTGACACCATGTTTTTGTTTGCTTGTTTGTGACAGGGTTTTACTATGTAGTTCTGGCTGTTCTAGAACTCATTAAGGAGACTGGGCTTGGCTTCAGAACTCTAAAAGATTCACCTGCTTCTGTCTCCTGAGTGCTGGGATTAAAGGTGTGCAACACCATGCTGTGTGTAAGATACCTAGAATTTCTTGTTAAGCTTCTCATAAGCATAAATACAAAGGCTACATAAAATTAATAGGTTATGAGTTGTTTTTTGGAGAAAAATTCAGAAGGAAAGAAATCCTGAAGAGGAATATGTATTTTAAAGTAACTATATATAAACTATAAGTTAAAAAAAATTAAAATAAGCTTCATACACCACACATTTGAGTCACAGAACACAGGGTAACTCACATTTGAGTCACAGAACTCAACCCTACTGGCTGGCTTTCCTAGCACTGGGAGTTACTAAGCACACCAGTAGGGGAAAAGAACAATCATCAGTATCACTCAGCTGTGACTCCTACAAGCTACAATAATAATAATACAATAATACAATTTATTAGCTTGCTAATATACCCTCACTGGGACAACAGTGGCATGAACGTTACGGACATAACTAACCATCTTCTGACTGGCCCTAAAGCCTGCTCAATGAAATGGGACCCATTCCTCGTACTGTTAACAGGGCCAAAAGTCTGTGGTTACATAGGTGATAGGTCCAGAAGGAGAACCCAGCACTGGCTGAGGAACTACTGGCATTTGATAGTTGCTGGGAGAGGGAGTGTCAGTTGTCTTTAATGGCGAGATCCTTAGCAGGCAGTACTCTCAAGAGTTATCTGAGCAACATTAGTTGGAGGAGATGGAGGAGAAAGACAAGGAGGAGCAGGAGGACTTCAGGTTGGGTGGGGACTGAGGGTGGAGAGAGTGGATATGGGAAGATGAACAAGAGCAAGATAAGCTGTGTGACATTCTCAAAGAACTAATAAAATATTATTATTTTAAAAGCAAAAGCTTCGGAAGAAAAGAAGTGTTTCCATGTGAGCTCACTCGTCATTCACCCTCCAGCAGCTCTTTGTGGGAGACCAACAAGAAGGGGAGAACAGAGGCAACAGGGATCTGTGTGATCTTCCTAAGCTAGTGTCATTCTCTTCCAAAGTAAGGCCATGTCAAACGAAAGGCAATGTGTTGACCCTCGATTCTAAGCATAGCCAAGAGTAGTCAGTGGTGTGACAGCCTTTGGCCTTCACTGAACAGTAAGTGGTGTGCAAGCCAAAGGAAAAGCAGCGAAGGCTCCAATGCCCATCTTTAGGGCTTCACCCAGAAGCCACTCAACAGTACTATCTGCTCTTACTTAGGGAAGAAAAGAGTGGACTCTTACCATCAAAACAGATGACATAGGCATCACAGAACAAAGGTCTCCAGAGACAGCTAGAAAAAATTTTGGTGCAACGAAGGATACAGAAGATAGTGGGGAGAGAACATTTTTCTGCTGAAACTTTCTATACAGAAAGTGGAGGGAGAGGAAGAAGGAAATTAAGGCAGGAGAGAAGAAAGTGATTTGTAGAAATCACTTGATTTGAAGAAAGTGTGTGTAGGGAATGGGGGGGGGGGTCAGCGGATGACAGCAAGGGTGAAGTTGACTCCAGGGTTTACAATACCTTCTTCTCAGCGTTTAGGACAACATCAGGAGAATGGCGTGGCCAACCCTTCTCTTAAACAACATGCTACTCAAAGGAACGACAAGCCACCTTTGAGTTCTTTCTATTTAACCTAGTCTCTCTGCTGGCATCACTGAAGATCCCTGAAGTGAAGACCAAGTCTTCTTAAGGAAAACCCTTCCAATCACACCCTCAGGAAGAGATTAAAGGAAAAAGAAATAACTGTGCTAACTACCACACTACCCGGAAAGAGAGTCCAGGTACAAGCTGACAGGTGTACTTCCGCCTGTGCTGTGCCAAAGTGACTTCCTCAAACTTACTGTGCCAGCTCTTCACAAGCCACATACATCTGTCCTTACACATCTGTCCTTACTGCAGAACTGCCCCATCAAGGGATGGGGGAGCCCTACCTCGAGTTGGGAAGATTTCTAGTTTCTGCAGTCCCACTGACACGTTCAATGTTAACCATTTTCCATAATAAAAAGTTTAACTTTAAAACGCACCCAGCACAGTTCACATAGCATAGGATTTATTAAATACTGGCTGCTCGGATGAAAATAATGCTCACTGAGAACCATCTTCACAGCTGAAGAATAGTTCTAACTTCTAGATAGTTTGGAAAGTGCTTCCAAGAGCTAGAAAGGGGGCAGGGTGCTATTTTAAGCCGTTGTGCTGGGCAAGACAAGGACACGGTTGCTAATATCTGCATTCATTTTTTATGACAGAGTTCCGACAAACAAAAGAAATGTTCCGAGAGAAAAAGCCGATCGCCAGCGTACACTTGAGGGCTTAGGGCTGCCGAGCTAGAGTTCCATTAATCGGTCTGCAGGGGGATGACCCTGAAGGTGCCTAGGGAGAGTGTCTGCGTGGAGACTCTGGAATCCAGGGGTGGCTGGCACTCGGCACCCAGCAGCTGGGCTGCGGCCCAAGCGAGGCCGCCCCCCACCCAATTCGCGAGACTGGGGTGGATCCCGCAAGCGGACCCGGGCTGCCGGCTTCACCCGGTACCCCACTCTCGATCCGGGCCGCGAGCCGGCCTGGCGCCCCGCACACACGGAGGCCGGCACTCACCGCTCAGGTAGTTGGTCCACTTGTACAGCACGCCCTCCATGGCGCCCGCGGGCCCCTCGCCGCCCCGGCCCGCCGCGGGGACGCCGGCCGGCCTCACATCCTGGGCCCGGGGGCGGGGTCACCGCGACAGCCTGGGAGCACCAGCTTTAGGTCCCCGGGGCTGCGCCTGCGCCTGGCGCGGTCGGTGTGGACGCGGCAGAGCGGCCGCCGGAGAGAGGCGAGGGAGGCGCGGCCCCTGAGGCAGCGGTCGCGGGCGCCTTCCTGCGGCCACTGAGCCCACAGCGCCCGCCCCGGCGCGCTCGCGCATGCCCACTGCGCCGCGCGCACGCTCCCAAATCCACGCCGGGGTTTGGCCGCGGCGCAGAGGGGCTGGCTGGCGGGCGGGGCTCGGATGCGCACGCGGGTGGCAGGTCGCCGCTGGGGTCTCGCTAGACTCCGGGGCTCCAGCTTTTTAATTTCAAGCGTGTCAGTGGAGACTGATCGGGGCTGAGACCCGGAATTCTCGGATGAGGCTAGTCTGGAGTGCGTTTCCGGATGCACGTCAGTGGAGGGCGCTGTTTAAACAGCGGGCCTCTTGACTGGTAGCTTGGTCTTTGGACGGCCGTCATTGACTTCACCTGAGCGTCTGTTAAAAATACAATCCTTGCCCGGGTTCCAGACCCTTTGGATCAAATATCAGCACTTTCACAAGCTCCCCAAGGAGAATTTCCATTGTACACGAGAGTATGAAAATGCACAGCTGTCAGGATTTGTAGCCAAGAAAAGTGTCGATCACAGGTTAAATGGAAGGTGAATGTTGAGAAGAAACACAATACAACCCAAATGTTAGTGTTACAGACATATGCTCTGAAGAGCTAAAGTGTGAGCATTTCCCCCCTTGATGTAAGGTTGACAGCTTTAGTAAATAATATATAACTTAATTGGTTATTTGCTTAAGCCGCACATCTTGCTTAATGCCCTGTTTTTGTTGTTTTGTTTGTGTTTTGTTGTTGTTGTTTTAATCTAGAGTTCCTCTTTAGATGATTTCTAGTTTCTTCTCAGTCTGCTGCAATGGACTATATCTTAAATTAGGGCAGCCGTTTAGAACTAGGAACGTTAAGCTGTATAATTGTTAAACACAAATGCCATTTTTCTTCTCGCTCCTTTCTTTCTTTCCTTCCTTTTTTCTTTCTCCTTTTTAAAAGAAAGACATCCTTAGCCATTATTTACTCGCCACCAAGGTCACATAAGTGATGAATTATTAACAGTCATTCATTGACAGTGGTGTTTGTAGAATAAAATCAGGTCAAGTCTTAAGGTGGAGCGAAAATTCTTTTCGGTTAAATGAACTTAAGCAGGACACTAACTTCTAGCCTAATTTAAAACAAAACAAAACAAAACAAAAAAAACTTCTCTCGGGTCTAGTTGTTTTGCAACTTGACACAAGCTAGAGTAGTTTGGAAAGAGGAGCTCTGAACCATATGATTTGCCTGTAGGCAAGTCTCTAGTGCATTTTCTTAACTACCGATTGATGTGGAAAGGTCCGGGCCACTGAGAGTGGTAGGTGATCCTAGGTGCTATAAGAAAGCAGGCTGAGCAAGCCGATAAGCAGCATTCCTCTATGGCTTCTCTATCTACATGAGTTCTTGCTTCCTGATTGCTGCTTTGAGTTCCTGCCCTGACTTCCCTGGATAATGGACTATGATATAGAAGTGTAATAGGTAAAAATCCTTTCCTTCCCAAGTTGCTATTGGTCATGATGTTTTAACCCAGGAATGGAAACCCTAAGACACTGTCTGAATGGGGAAATAACCATGTTAAGTTAGTGAGGATCTTGCACCAGAATGTGCTTTGTGAACCTTAAAGCATCCTATTAGGTCCTTAGCGTTTATGTTCTAAATAAGTAACCACAGTTTTGAGCCTTTGTTTGTGGCAGCTTGGAGAAGGGTGCTTCCCAGTGTCTGGTCTTTCCAAAAAGTCACCTGGCCCCAGACTCCTCATCTGGGGTACTTCACAGATACAGAGCTCCCCCAGTCCCACCCCTCCGAGGATGTTAGCCTGCATCCAGCTGCCTTCCCGAGGTGGGAAAATTTCCTAATCTGCAGGCTCTAGGATTATTCCAAAGGAGCACAACCCGAGCTCCGGGCCCAACAGCACGCTGAACCACTACATTTTTGCAGCGCCATTGGCTGGAGAGGCGCTTGACGGACAGCACCGTCAGCCAGTGGAAGGACGTCCTTCTCAAGCAGCTGCCTTATGAGAGCCAATCATATTGTGATGGGGCTTTAACTCTTTAACGTGAGTTCGCTGTCTGTGTGAAAGTTGATAGTAAAAGTGCCACGTCTTCCTGGGACTGTGTCTGTTGGGGGAGTCCTGAATTTACCCTAAACTGTTGTCTGCTTTCGACATATTTTTAACTCTATGAAGTCGGGGGCCCTTCCTCTGCTTTGGTAACATGAGGTTTTTCTTGTGGAACGCGATCTTGACACTGTGGGTCACGGTTTTGAGTGGAGCTCTGATCCCTGAGCCAGAAGTGAAAATCGAAGTTCTCCAGAAGCCATTCATCTGCCATCGCAAGACCAAGGGAGGGGATCTGATGTTGGTCCACTACGAAGGCTATTTAGAAAAGGACGGCTCCCTGTTTCATTCCACGTAAGTAATTACGCTTCGCAGGCGGAATGATAAAGGACCCACCCACTCACACCAGCCCTCCTACTGTGAATCTAACAGCCCCTTTACCTCTACAAACTGAAACAAAAACCTAAAATACCTGCTTCTCTTTGGAGAAAGTGTCAAAAGCCAGTTCTATAGGTCAAGACCTTGAAAGGGCTTCCTGGAAACATGTAGTCTTGATAAATTAATTTCCTTATCATTTTATTCTTTATAAAATTATATCTAGAGCATTTGAGGTTTTACAGAAATACTTAGGTTACAATTCAGCAGTAAGTAGAAAAGGCTTTACAAAATTTTCTGTCTTAAATTCCATTCCGTAGATAAGATATCTGATTCCCTTTTTAATTGCACATGAAAGATATTAAAATGTGACAGTTTCCTCCAAGAGCAAAACGCACAATCGTTTATTTGCCTGCTTCTAAAAGATACACAAATACTGATTCAAGTGACCTGTTTAACTTTCTGGCAGGTGGCATTTTGGTCAAAGGACAGAATGACAGGAAGTTATTCCTTCTAGAAAGTCAGGCTTCATCACTGGCGAAGGTGTGGGTATAGAAGTGAGGGGTAGAAGGATTTCCGGGTGCTTTACACACCTAGCATTTCTTTTCTATAAACAAAGAGATTTGGCAGGTAATGTTAACATGTGTAAGGATTTCCATTCAGAAAGTATTTAACCAGCACTTCCTTAGGGTCGTTCAGAAAGTTTGCCTTCTATTCATCTGCATTCATTCATTCATTCAGCCTGTGAAGCCACACCTCGGGGCCTGCAGATACAAAGTTTACTAACAAGTTCTGATCCTCCAGCAGCTCACCATGTGCAGAGAGGGGGAAGACAGGAAAGGGCTCAGTTTATAGAGAGTACAGAATGTCCAAAGCACTGAGAAAGCATGGCAGCCTGTGGTCAATTGTGCTGGGGGGGGGGTGATAAAGAAGGTGTTCCTAACACAACAGCCTTGAAAGTCTCGAGTAGGAATTATCAAGGCTGAACAGGAGGGGGAGATGATTTTGCAGATGTGGGAATGACATGAGCTAAGTCTGAAACTTTAGCTCATTTTAGATCCTTCAGTTTGTTTTGTTTTAGTAAACTGCTGTGAGACATGGTCTCTGTGAGGCTTAAGGGTAGTGAATGACAGTCCTCCAAACTCTCTTTGCTCTGGTTGAAAGTTTTTAAAAACAGTTTGTCAGAACTTTGTCCTTCTCAGTACACAGTAGATAGTAGTCAATACTGTGATACGCACTTCAGAATGTCAGTTACATTCTTGCTTTTGGTCTGATCTCTTTCCTATCTAGCTTAAGTTCTTTTTCCAGCTAAGGGCCAAAACCCTGTGTGGACACTTTGTAGCAGTTTGCTGCTTATGCTATGGTACTTGGTGAAGGGACTGTTGCATGTAGCCTTCATGTAAAATCTTAGGCATGGCTAATGGGATATAATGAAAATGAAAAAGAAGATGAAGAGATTTTATTAAAGAAGTCTGCAGAGAGTGTTTTGTGTTGCCAGAGTCATCATCTGTGTGATAACTAGTTTAGTTGTAATAAGAACTGTGGCCAAATGCAGTTAGTGTGAATGATGGCTGCTTTTGCCAGTTTGTTCCTTTTGCCTCCAATGAGGGCCTGTGCAGTAAAAGAAGAATTGGCTGGGCAGTGGTGGTGCACGCCTTTAATCTCAGCAGTTGGGAGACAGAGGCAGGCAGATCCCAGAGTTTGAGGCCAACGTGGTCTACAGAGTAAGTTCTAGGACAGCCAGGACTACATAGAAAACCTGTCTCGAAAAATAAAAAATTACTATTTACCCACATTTTGTTAACCATGATACCCATAAACTTAGCCCAAGGATGTTTTATTCAACCTAAGAATTATCCTGAAATAGGACACTTTCCTTATTGAAAGGAATTAACTACCTAGGATTCCTTAGATTTCCAGTAGTTAAACTATCCCAGTCTCTCAGGATGCCTGGACATCTAGACTATTCCTTTCCTCTCCAGAACTTGATGGGCTGCACTCCAGGATTTTCTAAGTAGCCCCATAATAGATCTTTGGAGAGGAACTGAGCATAAGTGGAGATTTAGGGTGAAAACAGTCTTTTTCATGCATCAGAACCATCAGTAAACTGTACATCAAGAAGGCTTTTAGACAGAGAATGGGATACCATGGTCTCTATGTCTGGGTATGAATGGACTTTCGGGGATTAGCAATACTTCTAGCTTTTTATCTTCCTTCTCAAACCCAAGACATGCCCTGAGTTTTTCCTTGGTCTGTTGCCTTTCTGGAAAATATGACTTTATCATTAATAACTTGAACTGAGGGGTTAGATATATCTGAAGTCAATTACTAGAACACTTAACATCATTTCCTCTGTACAAGGGCTAATACTGGAACAGTTGACCCCCTATCTGCACGTTCTATGTCTCTCGATTCAAATCAACTATAGATGCAGAATATTTGAAAAAAATATACAGTTATTGAACATGTGGGGACTTTGTATTGTCATTACCCAGCATAACAGCTATTCATATAGCATCTACATTATAATCTGTACAATCTAAGGATGGTTTAATGTCTACAATAGGTTATATGAAACCACTGTGGATTTGAGCGCCTTGTGGTTTGAGGGACAGAGGACCAAATCTTGGGGACAATTTTCCAAGAATACCTACCAATGATAGGATTGTCATTGGAGTTAGAGACAAATTTACGATAAAGTACTTTAAAATATATGTTCAAATTTATTGTTTTTACTGTTCTTCTCTGCCCTTCGCAAGCTGGCTCAATTTATGAATTTTGCAGCAAGAAAAGTGGACAGGAAATTGAATTGCTATGAAGACTTGGGTGTGTGTGTTTCAAATCCAAGAACTGCTATTTTCTTTCATTTCTAAGTTCATAAACTTAACCACTAATAGGTAGAAGCACATGAAGGACAGCAAGGATCTTTGTTTTTAAGTCACTAAAAAAAACTCCAAAAATAAAAAACAAAAAAAACCCAAACCAACCAACCAACCAAACAAAAAACCTCTCTAACATAGAGAGTGCTTACCTAGCATGGCTTCACATCCTAGTGGTTAAACAAAATGAGCTTTTAAAATTGTGCTGTCTTTTCTTTCTGGCAGTCACAAACATAACAATGGTCAGCCCGTCTGGTTCACCCTGGGCATACTGGAGGTTCTCAAAGGCTGGGACCAAGGCTTGAAGGGAATGTGTGTGGGAGAGAAGAGAAAGCTCATCATTCCTCCCGCCCTGGGCTATGGCAAAGAAGGAAAAGGTAAAACTGTAACCCTAACTGCTGTGCAGCTCCCAGTGTCTCCTCCTTCCCAAGAGGAAACCTGCCAACTGACTTTAACAATGCAAGAAGAAAAGCTATCCAACAAAAGTGTCTTGATTGGAACATTTGGAATAGGTTCATCAATGTACCTATGATGGATGCCTGTATAGAGTTACAGCCAGGAAGTCTTCACACTGTAGCACTCACTGCGAGAGTCACATTCTTGCTTTTAAACATATTGTAAAGTTTTCAGATGCTTAATTTAATTTTATATATTTTTGGTTTTTTTTTTTTTTTTCAAAACAGAGTTTCTCTGTGTAGCCCTGGCTGTCCTGGAATTTGCTCTCTAAACCAGGCTGGCCTCAAACTCAGAGATCTGCCTGCCTCTGCTTTATGGGTGTTGGGATTGAAGGTGTGAGCAATCACTGCCTATCTCAGTAGTTTAATTTAAAATAATGCATTGACTTGAATTGAAAATAATTGTCCTCGTGTTACAAGCAGGTGGGCTGGTCCATACAGCTTTGTGCCATTTTTTTCCAAGGTACTGACACCTGGTATTTTAGCTGAATTCATGCATCGATCCAAGGGCTGTTGGGTGATGCTTATCAGCTGAGCCCAGAGGTAGTTTCTTCACTGAAATCTGATCTCTGTCAATGGCCAGATCTGAAGAGACAGAATTGTGAACCAGGAGGTCTACCACGATGTTGTTATTAACCAATTAGAACTAACTTGAGTGTGTTATAATCAGGGTCAGCCAAATAAGATTAAAAGTGCCATTTGCAAAAACATAAAAAATTATATATGAAATGTATGTGATGCAGAAGTAGCACATAGATTTTTCTGTCTGTCTGTCTTTCCCCATGGGAAATATATGCACATAGAGAGTGGATCACGGTGAATAAAATATTCGTAGTGTACTGTGATTCTGAGAATTACATTCATTTCTGAGTCTATCTTACAAACTCTCTATGAAGAAAAGGTAGTACTTACTACCTGTGAAGAAAAAAAATACAGCGAAGAAAAGAATCGTAAGAAAAGCCATCAGAAGCAGATAGAGAACCACTCTGATGTGGTGTAATTAGACCGCATAGTGTTTATTTCAGCCAAGCATAGCCATTGACAAAGTACGGATCAAGATTCCTGTTTCCTAGAGAGGTTAAATGTTGTATGCGCACTCCATCATGTACTCCAAAGCAGGACTGGCTGTCTAAGCCGTGTTCCCCTGGCATGGCTATTAAACACATTCAGTTCTAATGATATTCTTTACAGAAGAAAATCGAGCATCCTAGGAGAGGTTTCTCTAATGCCTAGATGTTATCTCTCTCTTCCCTGTGTCTCTGGTCTTTTAGTATTAACTCTATGTATGCAACAGTCGTAGTCGTCCATGACATACTTAACCCAGCGTTACATCCCAGCATGCAGAGATCTGAGCTGTTTCCTTTGGTATCATGAAACTAATTCTTCTAATATGTGTTTACCGCTAATCTTGTAGTATTTTAGTACATGCTTGCATGCCTCCTTGGGAAGATACCAGCTTTCCCACCGGTCTAGTGCATGTCCCTTTCCTGTCTCCATCGGCAACGGTAAGCTTTGGCTCACACTGTGAGTGTTATTCTCTTAGAAACTGACTACCCTTTCATAGAACTTTGAGGAAATGGGGACACAGTGAAGACTTGTCTAATGAGTGTATCCTGAGCTCTGTTCCCTGACCTTTATAATAAATAGAGAAAGCAAGTTTGGGGGAAAAAAAACCTAAAATCCCAAGAAAGGTTTGTTTCTTTGACTCTTAGATTTCTTTTTGTTTGTATCCCCAGATTTTAACAAGTTTTTTTTTTTTAACTTTTAAAGATGCGTTAGTTTTCTTTCAGAAGTTGATTTAGATTTCCCTTTTCTGATTAAATGTCTCAACAACTAAATGCATAAAGTCCTATGTCAGGAGATATCCTAAGTTGTTGAATAATTTGAATTTTCCTTTATTTTTAAAACCATAAAAATATCAAGCACTATTTATCAAGAGTAACCCTGAGGGTTTTAATTTTTCTATGAATTTTCCCCTCTTTGTCCTCTCCATGGGTAGAAGCCTAAGGTAGAAAATTGTCAATCATTTTACAGATAAGGAACAGAGCCTAGAGGTGGCAGGTGGGAATTTCAGTTGTGTTCCATGTCCACGGAGCTCCATGATTACATACTGCCTCCTAGTGGTAGACACTGTAGTGCCAAGCCTGTGTACTTAAAGCTCCAGACTTTCTGATCTAAATGAACAAATCTCTTATAAAGTAATTAAGTCTGCATTATTCAAGCCCTTTAAAAAAATCATTCTTGACGTGTAACATGAAGGGTCTTAATTATATTTGAAAGTTAGCGTCAGGCTTTTAGGAACATCTACATATACGCCTGTCTATGTGTTTTATTGCTACCCCAATCACAAGGCTTTTCTTCTGCCATTTTGGTTATTCCTTCTTCTGTTCTACTTTTCTTTCCTGGGTAAAGTTTGTCTATAGTAATAAGTGACTTCTACTATCCGTGACAGTTGTAGAGTGCCTCTTCATTGAGTGTAGTTAAAATGTCTGCTACCATAATTGATTTTGTTCTGAATAATTTTTGATATTCTAAATAAAATTTCCCCCCACCTCCCATGTCAGGTAAAATCCCCCCAGAGAGCACACTGATATTCAACATTGATCTCCTGGAAATTCGAAATGGCCCAAGGTCCCACGAGTCATTTCAAGAAATGGATCTCAATGACGACTGGAAACTCTCCAAGCACGAGGTGACCCTACCTTCTGCCTCTCTGCTGTTTTTCTTCTACTTTTATTTTAAGCTCACATATTTAGCTGCTTGGAGAAGAAAAATAAGTTTTCATCAAAGGAGTTGGCAATGGATATGTCAGCCAGACCCAGGGCAGGCCCCATGCTCTAAGTAGTGGCCAACATAAATCGGACCCCATGGTTCTTAGTGGGTTTTTCCTTTTTTTATTTTCCTTCGAGACTGGTTTGTATTAACTCCAGTATGGATGCTTCTTTATACTTGACTGTGCCATTTTATTTCCAAACACACACACACACACACACACACACACACACACACACACACACACA
>NW_021621002.1:2761298-2784030 GCF_004785775.1 Grammomys surdaster
ACACACACACACACACACACACACACACACACACACACACACACACACAGTGTATTGACAATCTTATTCCCTTATTGAATTTTCTGCAGGTTTTTGTTATCTTTATGAGCCTATTCCAGTGGGGGGGGGAACTTAAATGGGATTTATAGCAATATATTTACCTGGCTACGCTGTAACTATTTTGTAAATTTCTTTTTTTAGTAATTATTTTATTTAGATTTCAAATGTTGTCTCCCTTCCTGGTCTCCCTTCCATGAACCCCACCTCATTCCCTTTGCCTCTAAGAGGGTGCCCCTCCGCCCATCTACACACTCCGCCCTCACCCCTCTAGCATGCCCCTTCTCTAGGGCATCAAGTCTCCACGGGGGAGTTTTTCCTTTTTTTAAGAGAGAAAAATAACATGAAATTGGATGGAGGTAGGAAATCTGGGAAGAGTTGGAAGTTGGGAAAGAATATAATAAAATATACTATATAAAGTTCTCAAGGAATAAGTAAGTAATAAGGAAATTTTATTTTTATTTAGGTAAAATATTATTTACAGCTTTTCCTAAAGTGCTTTGAATGTTGCCCTTTCTTTTGGTGGGAAATCACTGCTTAGGGGAGAAGTGTGTTGTCTGAGGCAGTCCAGTTCCCTGCCGCTTCCCTTCTCTCCTAGGCTCAGTGTTGACTGTGTCTCATCGTCAGCCTGGGATCTTTGGAGAGCTTCATTTTTTTTTTTTCATGATGGTAATGACTGTATGAGAACCGCGTAAGTCCTGTCACGTGGACAGTTTCTGCTCAAGATGGCCGACTGGCTGTTGAACGGCTTTCGGAGTACTCTCCAACGGGCAGTTTGCCTGACCAAGTTTGTTCAAGTCAGCCATCCGAAGGCCTGACATTTGAGATGGGAGGAAGAAGGAGGGTTTCTCCTCCGAATCTCAAGCCTTCCCAGCTGTTACTGGCTATGGTGGAGAGGTAGACGCCTGCCGGAGGTGGTTCTTACCATCAGGCCCCCAAACCCCATGCCCCAGGGGATGCTCATTCTGCCGTGGCCCAGGGATGCTCAGCGTTTTTAATGTTTTGGTGAGCTTCACTCTAAGAGCCAAGAATCGTGGTTCTCACCATCAGGCCCCACTCCATCATGTCCCACAAGGGATGCTCACTCATTTTTAATGTTTTGGTGAGCTTTACTCTAAGGTCCAGGAACTGATGTTGTCTCAAACAAAGTTATTGGGGACCACGGGATCTTGACCATCACTAGTGGGTTTGTTTCTTTGTGGTTTTGTTGCATGTTGCTTTGATTGAGACAGGATCTCCCTGTGATGTCCAGGCATGCCTTGACTTTGTGAACCTCCTGCCTCAGCTTCCTAAGTGCTGGGATTTAGAGTCTATGTCACTGGGTTTATACGTTGTGACATTAACAGTTAACGTTCCCCCTCTATCCAAGATAAAAGATAATTCTCTCTCTCTCTCTCTCTCTCTCTCTCTCTCTCTATATATATATATATATATATATATATATATATATATATATATATATATATATATGATATTTTCATGACTTAAAAAAACCGACTGATTTGAATTAATATGTATTTTGAAGTCTTGGTCTGGAACTCAGTGGCCAAGCATTTCCTTAGAATGTTCAAGGCTCTGAGATCAATCCTTAGCACCACATAAAGGAAGTGTTTGCTGTGTCCATGTCCTCTTTGTCCTTCACTGGGTCCCTCCACCATGTCTATTACTTTCCAGTGTCTAGACAAATAGATATTAGTTCACCTTTTCTTACTCAAAAGGTAAGAAAAATGTACATAGCAGCTTCCTTCCTTCACAGAACACAGTCTACAGAATCCATACAATACCTTTGTTTCCTCCTCCTGACCCCTTTCCCTCCCCCGGTCTCCCCTCCTTACTTTAGTTGCAACTGCATTATTACCCTAAATAAATAGCACATACAGACAGGTTAGAATCTGGGGAGAGAGGACGGAGATCACTGGTCCAAACTGGCGGGACAGGGACAGGATGGCAAAGGATAATACAGGTTGGTTTGCAGTTTCGTGACTCATGGCAGGCAAGAAGCAGCATTTCGGTTATGTGTTTTTAGGTATGTGGTTTGTATATGTGGTACATGCGTGTAAGTGTGCAGTGTGTGCACTCATGAGTGTGCACCCGTGAGTGACAGGTCAGAAGAGCAGGACACTGGGTGTCTTCCCCTATTGCTGTCTGCCTTACTACCTTGAGATTGTCACCGAACCGTTTTGGCTAGTGTGACTACCTTGGCTCGGGATCTCTCCTTTTCTTGGTGTTGCCACTGAGGTTGCAGGCACATGTACTTTTTGCAGCGCTGGGCATTTGAAATTGGGTTCTCATGCTTGCACAGCAGATGGTCTTAGCTACTTATTCATCTCCCCACTCTTCGATCATATTTTAAAGACAATAGAAAAACTGTAGCATAAGCACTTGCAAAACTCTGCTTTGATTTTTAAGTTCACAGGGTCCTGATTAGGGTCTGCTGGTGTGGCCTCATCACAACTTTCCAGTTCTTTCTACTTGTCATAGACTTGGGTTCAAATAAAAAGGGAGACTAGAATCTTATTTTAGGGGGAATGTCTGGAATTCTGACTCTTCTGAGAGAAGAAAACCCGATGAAGCCAGCGTGTCCAAAAGCAGCCGCCCTTCAAGTGCACAGCTTTGGTTTCCAACGGCAGCAGGCAGTGTGTGCTGCTGGGCCAAGCTGGCTGAGGAACACAGCAGCTATGGGGTAGTTCGAGCTGGTGGTCACTCTGTAGGCCCCGCTGCTCACGGCGCTTTATTTGCTTATTCATTTCATCAGAGGAAGCTGTGTTCCTTGGCAGGCACTTTGGAAAAAGCTCTGGCTATTTGCAGTGAGTTTTGGAGAAAGGTCTATTGAAAGAAGGCCAGAAATCCTTACAAGCTCTCTCAGGAGGATACTGGAAGTGACAAATTTTTTTTTTTTTTTACAACTATTATGCAAGTGTGTGGTGAACTTAAGCCTATGTCATCACTTCACATGTTTCACGGGCTCTACAATAGGTTCAGAAAAGCATAGATTTGAGGCCCCCATACACATGTTTTGGGGATCCAAAGGTAGAGAGCTGTGGAACAGACACCAGTGGATATAGCTTTCAAAATAAATTTTCATATACACCGAGTCATGTATCAGCCTGTGAACTCTGCCGGTTAGAATGGATATATTGTCTTCACTGTGCAAGCTTCTACAGAGCTATGCTATCTCATGATCCCTACAGAGTGTGACCTTGTACCCTGTAGCTCTGACTTCCTGCACGTGTCCTGTGACAGACAATGGTCTGCTGGGCTTTCTATGGTCAAGCAGAGTTTGGAAATTTGAACCAAATGAGCGGAGGGAGAATTTGATGAATGAAGAGAGAAGAGGGAAGGATGTAGAGGTGGGAGGGAGGAAGGGAGAAAGGAAGGGAGGGAGGAAAGGAGGGAGGGAGGGAGGGAGGGAGGGGGGAGGGAGGGCGGGAGGGAGGGAGGGAGGAGGGAATGAAGGACATCTGTAGTGAACCACTTAGAAATAAAACCCTGGGAAGACCTAGATGAAACACAAATGTAAAAGAAAACTTGCTTCTGTCAAGCATACTGTGTATGATATCTTGCCCCCCCAAACCCCAGCTTTTTCTTTATCTTATTTGATTCTAGCACATAATTGTCTCAAACCTCTTGATTTTGAAAGCTTAAAGCCTTTCTAAAAACACTTTCTGATATATATATATATATATATATATATATATATTACATATTAAAACTATTAGCTTTTGATTAGTATAATATTTTTTTTGTTTGTGTTTTGTTTTGTTGGTTTTTGAGTCAGGGTTTTTCGATGAAGTCCTGGCTCACCCAGAGATCCACTTGCTTCTGCTGGTGTCAAAGGCATGAACTCCCATGCGGGCTGTAGAGTATTTGTTATTACACATTTACCTCTAGTTTTACCAAAGTGAACTGTAACATTCAAGTAAGCCAGGAACCACGTAGCATAATGTGTTTAACTTTTTCTTTAATCATTACATGCCCCCTAAAATACACACACATAAAAAAAATATTTCATAAGAGTGTTCTTTTTGGGGCTAGAGAGGTGGTTCAGTGTTTAAGATCACTGGCTGCTCTCCTAGAGGACCTAAGTTCTATTCCCAGCACCTACAAGGCTCACAACTGTGTAACACAAGTTCTAGCTGATCTGATGCCTGGTGCCTTTTTTTGACCTCTGTGAGCACCAGGCATGCATATGGTGCGCAGACAAACATGCAGGCAAATCCTCATAAAATCAAAATAAATCTAAAAAAAAGAATTTTCCTCTTCTATAAGCTAAACTTTAAAATAATATTTTAAAAAATCAAATCTCATAAACTTCTGGAAGACTTATGGTGCTAATAATGTCTTCAAAGTTTATTTTAGTCAATAGTTTTAATATAATGCTGTGAAAACATTAGCCATGACTAGCAGAAAATGCAATATATATGGCATATCTAAACATTTTAAAAGTTAATTCTCTCAACACTTTAACATACTGCCCAAACATTTTCTTAAATCCTACATTTTCATTTTCAGTTAAATCAGGATAACAAACAATTTGAAAGCCATATCAAATAAAACACCAAAATAAAGTTGAAATTTTGTAACGTTTAATGTCTGTTTCCCCTGCTTTGGGCCCTCTCTTATCCTTGAGTGCTTGATGAGTACATTTGCTGAAGACACCGTGCAGCAAGCGGATCTCTCTGGACTTGTTTGCCACTGTTGATTCTCTTGTGACTGTAAGACTTCACAGAGCGCTGTGGCAATAGGGCTGACTGTACTGTATGGAGTTAGTCAGGAAACCATTTTTACACATGAAGAGTAGTGATAAATATAATTTAGAGTCAGAGACTATCGGTGTATAATCCAGGAATTTAAAATGCTTATGAGTTGGAGCTGAGGTGGAGCTGTCAGTGAAATACTTGCCAGTCACATACAATGACCCAAGTTCCAGACCCAGAATCCACGGTGGGAAAACAGTTGGATGAGGACAAGTGTATGTGTCATCTTAGAGCTGGAAAGTGGAGACAGGCAGAGACTACCAGCCAGTCAAAATGGCCCACTCACCAAGTTCCAGGTGAGAGACTATGTCTCAGAAAACAAGACTCTAAAGAATGACGTCTGAGGTTGGCTCTGGCCTCCACATACACAAGTACATGCATGTATATACAACCCCACATGGACAAGCACCCGAACATACTCCTAAGAACACCCACAAATTTAAATGGGCTGTGAAAAAATAGATTCTTAAATTAAATGTTGGCTTCTCAATGTGAAATTATAAGGATAAAAGTGAATCCAGTGTAAAACAAGCAAACGGACTGGGCAGGTGGCTCTGTGCATTCAGTGCTTGCCATGTAAGCTCGGGGACCTGAACTGGAATCCCTAGTACCATGCAAAAAGTAGTGGGTGGCAGTGCATGCCAGAATCCTAGCACTGGGCAGGGTGGGGTGGGGAGGAGGTAGAGACAGGGAGCTAGCTCCTGGGCTTGTTGGCCAGCCAGAGCGGCAGTCAGTGAGCTACAGATTCAGAGAGGCAGCATCTCAAAAACAGGCCAAAAGGCAGGTAATAGGTCTTAATAAAAATCTCATATTTGATGCAAAGGTTCTATATATATTAAAACTGTATATATGTATATACATATATATATATATGCATATATAAATATATGATGTAAATATTTTTTATGTATTATTTTTGTCTCCAACATAGCCATAAAGCAAAAGTTTGTTTTAATTCCTTTAGGAATGGGTCACAGAGTTATTTTTGTTCTTGCTTTGTATCATGGCAATAATGCAATGTGGGTTACTAATGAGGGCCAGGTATTAATGACAGCCGTTACTTTGCAGGTTAAAGTGTATTTGCAGAAGGAGTTTGAGAAGCACGGCGCAGTGGTGAACGAAAGCCATCACGATGCTTTGGTGGAGGATATCTTTGATAAAGAAGATGAAGACAAAGATGGATTTATATCTGCCAGAGAATTTACATATGTGCATGACGAGTTGTAGGGAAGCGTCTGCCATTTTACACACGTTCATTTCTAACGGGAAGGCAGCACCGTTAAACAACACTTCTTTTCTTTGCCTTTCTTGTTCTTAGTTTTATATTATTTTTATATTATTTAAAGAACCCCAGAGACTTTGTAAATATCGATACCTTTCTGGTAAGTTATTGGGCAGTAACAGTTGTCTTTGAATAGAGGACTTCTGGGCTGCTCCCCAGTTCACACAGAAGCTGGTTTTGCTCGCTTGCTTCTAATGGTAACATATTGCAACTGGAAACATGTCACGGCATACAAATGTGTGTAGCACACGTCAGTGCCCTGGACTTCTGCCTCCCTTTGTTTTCTCAAAGTTCAGACGCTGGCATATTTGAAAGCTTTTGTAATAGTTCAGGGCTTGCTATTTTCATGGTATAGGGAAGTAGTTTTTTCTTTACCTGCTTTTGAGTCCCCGCTTGTGGGCAGGAGGAATATGGTGGCCCCTTATTCCTTACCAGCTTTGGCCCCGCTGTGGAGATATACAATGTTGACGAATAAGGGAGGTAGCAACTCATAAATAGGTGTTCAGAGACTTCCTAGTGGCTAATAGACTATTACAATAAGTCAGACAAATAATGTACGTGTGTGTTTCCTTGTAATCAATGCATCAAAATATGATAGGCATGGCAAAAGGTTATATTTATAATTAGTGTTTACTTTTGAGGCTACCAGGCTAGTCTTCGGGTTCTTCAATAAATAAAGTTTATAGCTAGTATATTACTCGTGACAGCATTGAATTATGAGAGAATTTAGTATGTCAATGAGGCTTCTCTCATTTCTGACTCATCAAAAATAAGGCTAACCAAAACCAACTACTATCAATACTTATCCTGGGTTTGAAGACGGACTTTTATCATTTTATCTCAAATTGGCTTCTAAAAAATGACTACTAATTCTGTTTTTTAAATTGTTTTTAATCAACTTGTCTTTTATCTTAAAACAAACTTCCCAGATCTCCATTTGTTAGGAATAGCTCCTCACAGTTTACAAGCGCACTGTTGCCTGACTGGTGGTGTCTGACACCCTTGGGGGGCTGCCAGGTCTTTGGGTGCTTCTTTGTAGATGAGAAGCACTGTTCAGAGATTGGCTGCTGAGCCCAGCTTTGGTGTCTACGTTGTAGATGAACCTTTGGTTCCTGAGTTCAGTCTTCCACTTCTTTGCTAATGAGGAAGCCGCAAGTTTGCTTGCATCTGTTGGGCCTCGTTTCCCTTACCATCTTCACCTCTGGGGACAGTTCCTGCCAGTTCCTGGTCAATCACAGCTTTCCTTAGGATCCAGGAAGGTCTATGTTTTTCTGAGAATAGTCTTTACAATTGCTTTGAATTGTGTCAGTCACCCTCCCAGTAACCAATGAGAGGGGTCAGGTGTATGTCTTAGTTCACCTGTTCCGTCACTTCCTGTTGTTTATAGACATTACATTTGCAACACTAATTCTGCATTGACATTGTCTCACCAAACATGTTAATGTCGAGAATATACCCAAGGACTTGTTCTTGAAGATGTCGGGTGTAACTGTGAAATAGTTGCCCGCACTGGCATTTTTCTGAACCTGGGGAGGTTGTGAGAAGGCTTTTGAGTGTCATGGGACAGTGGTGCGTCTTGAAGGCTGCTTTGCACCAAAGCTGCCACCACCATCTGTGCTGGAGCCAGGAAGAAGAAAGAGTCTTGATTACTCAATTACATGGCTTTGCATCAGATCTCAGCTAAACTTTCAGACAAAAGTATGAAAGACATAACCTGTAGATAATGGTTGTTAAAGCCATCTGCCGTTCTGTATAGCAGTGCCTTAGTACCCTCCCGTTAGTGGAAATAATCAAACACCAATTGTGACTTCACACATGCATAATTTGACTCCTAGCTGCTCTCCGAGTCATATTTAAATTTCTATGTCTATTGTGACACTCTTTTTGAAAATAAAGTTTATTTGGGAAATAGTTTTGTGAGAAGATGTTTTGTACATGAACATGTTAGTTATATATATATATATATATATATATATATATATATATATATATACACACACACATATATATGTATATACATATATGCACAGAGTGTGTGCAGGTACATGTGTCTTCCTGGATTTTCCCACCTAATACATGAAGGCAGGGCCTGGAGCTCTTCATTTTGGCTAGCCTGCTTGCTGTAGAGGTTCTGTATCTGCCTCCCGTGCAGTGGGCTTAGATGTAAGCCACTTTGCACAGTGCCTTTTTTTTTTTAATGTGGGTTCTGAGGAGCTGAACTTTCGTCCCCAGATGTTCAAGGCAGGTGCTTTACCCTCACTCATCCTCTCTACCCTGATTTTATGAAAAAAGAACAGCTTCCTCCCTCCCTCCCTGCATGTCCCTGCTGAGGATCGGGGCCTTCTGCATG
This sequence comes from Grammomys surdaster, assembly GCF_004785775.1. Lineage (NCBI taxonomy): Eukaryota > Metazoa > Chordata > Mammalia > Rodentia > Muridae > Grammomys > Grammomys surdaster. The sequence continues at coordinate 2,769,745 of NW_021621002.1, forward strand.
CTAAGCCACTGACTAAGCTACACCCGTAGTTCCTCTCCCATTGTATTCTAGGTGTCATGACAAAAGATGGGCAGTCTCGGGACCAAAGATGGGCAGTCTCGGGACCAAAGATGGGCAGTCTCGGGAGATGGGTGGAGCGACAGGGTCTGTCTCTGAGCTGCTGCTCTGTGGTGGTTTGTCACGAAAGCTGTTGTTTCCAGTTAGCATTAAACCTTGAGCATTAAGAGCAGAAGTTGGTTGTGAATTTCGCCCAGGCCTTATGGGTAGGGGGGCAGGAGAGAGGGTGTTACCACTGTTGTTTCGGTTTGGCACTTTATTGTGTGTGTAGCAGGGGACATGATTTCTGCCTATTGAGGGAATTAGTGTGATCAAATGCCTTCTGTAATTACATGGAAGGCTGGCTTTGCACAAATAACAAGAAACAATGATTTCTGCTTCATATGAAGCAGTTAGCCGTTTGGGATTTTGCTTGTGTGAATGAGCTGTACTTGTTCATGAAGTAAAATTATATCCACAGTGCTGTTTAGAGTTCTGCATGACCCCTGTCTCTACAGAACTGAACAGTGTGTGTGTGTGTGTGTGGGGGGGGGCAGGATTCTTGGTTGAAAATTCCAGGGAGGAGTTGACATGATAATGTGTTATGGAGGACATTTCCTTCATGTTTTATTTTAAAAGAAGATGATCACCGTCATGAAAACCTAGGGGTGGGGGAGATAACTTCTTTTCTAGAGACTAAAAGGACTTAAAGTGGTCCTTTCGGACCAGAGAGCTGCACCCTGCTCTCCACTTGCCACCACACAAGCAAAAGATGCCCAGAGGCCCAGATGTCAGTATGATGAGCAAGTATATGGTGGAGAGATGAAAGAGAAAGAGAAAAAGAACCACATATGCACTATGAAGAGGCAAAACTGGAGACACAAAGGTGGTGAGGACCAGCCCGATGTGAGTGGCTGTGCTGCCACCTGAGATCATGGTGATGTCCTGGACCATGCCGCTGCGGGGGGCCCTATCTGAGTCCATGGCCCTGTAGCAGTGGAGGTCTTTGTCTGTGTCCCTGGCCCATGCTACCACCACCAAAGGCCATGCAGACATCCCTGGTCGGGGCTGCCACCTGGGGCCATGATGATGTCCCAGGGCTGTGCAGAGCTGGCTCTGCCCCTTGCTGGCTGCAGCACATCTCTAGAAGAATGCAAAATCAGATTAACAGCAAAATGAATTATTCTCCTAATGTGGGGTGAGTGTGTGTGTGTGTGTGTGTGTGTGTGTGTGTAAAACGAGGCTAAAATGTTTAGGACTTGGAGCATTTGGGGTTTGGGCTTTTCAGGTTTGGGATGCTATGCTGGTAAAAAAAAAAAGACTTAGGAAATATCTTTTTAAGATTTCTTTATTTTTATTTTACATGGATAGGTGTTTTGACCCCATGTGTATCTGGGTACCAGAAGTGTGTCTGGTGTCTTGAGAAGCCAGAAGAGGTCATCAGACCCCCAGAACTCTAGTTGGAGATACAGACAGTTGTGAGCCACCAACCAGGTGGGTGTTGGGAACTAAACCTGGGTTTCCTGCAAGAACAGAGTGCTCTTAACCACTGAGCCACCTCCCCAGCCCCTTTACAACAGCCTGTGAAATCTAAAATACTTCAGATGTAGAGTCTTTCCGTAAGGGATCCCCAACCTGTGACGTGAAACATACATGGCATTTTATACTAAATATAATAATCGAGAGTCTCTCTGGTTCATAATTCCCTCTCTCTAAAATGTGACCTTGTGGTGCAGATAAAATTCCCCATGTTCCTTAGCATCCATCACTCCATTCTTAGCCCATATTTTTGTGTTTTAATCACATGTAAATCATGCTAGCAGCAGCTGTTTACCTTCAGTGACATGGCAGCAGTGACATGTCTCTCCCTTAGCTTGAGCTGATCATTGATAAAGAAAGGATCAAAACCACCCAAAAGACTGAAAAATCTGCAAGGCTTAGCAGTCGCCTGGGGGAACCTTGGCTTACCAGTTCTCTCTGTTCCTGTGCTGCTGGTAAAATGTTCTGATAGACACTGGATTGCTTTAGTGCATTGAGTGAGCCCATTCTATAGAAACCAACCTTAAGTGCCTGCAAGCTAGGCTGACATCAATTTTGTTTTACGATCTGAAGAGAGATGACCCAAGACCTTTGCTGAGACTTTCCCCAGCAATCCAGAATAAAGTAAACGGGGTCCTGTTAGTCTCCGGTGACAGCTGAATTACTCCCCACTAGGGGATTCCCAAGAACTTGTAAGTCATTTCATTCCTTGAAATTTCTATACTGTAGTAGGAAACAGGTAATTTCTTCAGTAAACAGTGGCAGTAAAATGGCCATGAGCACAATGCAAAGTAAGACACCGAGGGCCAGTTTCATTGTCACAAGGGAGGAGGTAAGGTGACTTACCCTTTGTGGAACATTCCAACTTCTTATAGAGCATTTTCATTTATTCGCTGGTTCTATTCTTGCCCATTGCATATTATGTTAATGGAACCCTGAGCCTGGTTTTTGCCCCTAGTTAGGAGACTGGAATGTAATGGTTCACGTTGTATCTGTGGTTCCTTCTCATGTGATCATGTGTCTTCTGGAATTGTTAGGCAGTTGTTTTTCTGCCCAATGCAATGTGTTTAAGTTGATTTTCTGGTGGCCCATCAGCAGCTCAATTTAAGTAAGTTAATAATTAAATTTATGGGGAAGGGGAGATGGCTCACAGGGTAAGGTGCTTGATGTTCGAACACAAGGACCTGAGTTTGGATCTTAAACACCCATGGATTGGGCTGGAGAGATGGCTCAGCGGTTAACAGCACTGACTGTTCTTCCAGAGGTCCTGAGTTCAAATCCCAGTAACCACATGGTGGCTCAAAACCATCCGTAATGAGATTGGATGACCTCTTCTGGTGTATCTGAAGACAGCTACAGTGTACTATTCATAAATAAAATAAATAAATAAATCTTTAAAAAAAAAAAAGAAAGAGAGATTGGGGGATCAAAATTTACCCCATCCACTTCATTAAAAAAAAAAAAAAAACACCCATGGAAAGGACATGTGCACATCTGTTGGCCCAGCACTAAGAGATGGCAGAGACAGGTGGATTCCCAGCCTGTCTAGCCAAAAGGAGAAGCTCCAGGTTCAGGGAGAGACTAGGTCTCAATTAAATAAGCAAGTATATTATTACTTACAAGTAAACAAACAGACAAATAAAATGGAGAGCAATAGTGAAAGACCCAAAATTAAATTAATCTCTGGCCCCCACACCAATATACACAGGCAAGTGAAGCTCCCAACACACACACACACACACACACACACACACACACACACACACACACACAGAGAGAGAGAGAGAGAGAGAGGGGGGGGGAGGGAAGGAGGGAGGGGGGGACAGAGACACAGAGACAGAGAGAAACACAAAAGTAATTAAACTATGTAGAATAACCAAGAGAAATATAAGACAAATATAAGTACAAATGTAAAATTTCCCTTTAAGATAATACTTAAGTTTTTTTTCTCTCTTCTGTATTATTTTGGCTGAATTTTATAAAATACAGAGTTTTCCACAATACCCCTTACTTTTGCCCTTGCCTCCTGTGGAAGTAGCCCAGGCTTTCTGCTTTGTGTCCTAGTCTTTAAAGAGAATTAAGCAGCCTGCTGAAGTCAAGTGGTTCTTACATTAAGACTGAGCAGTAAATCAACTGCTTGAGGTGTTTTTTTTTTCCTAACATTTTACTGCTATGGCAACAGCATCTCCAAAGCTATTAAATCTTAGTGGTTTATTTCCTCAGAGTTAAGCGATGTTCATTGGGTTTCTAATATTTTTCTTTTGGAGAGTTGAGTTATTTTTAGTAAAGTTAATATGCAGTGCAATAGTTTTGCCCCCAATGCTGGGTTCATTGTACAGTAGTCCTTGTTTTATTTTAATTAATTTGTTTGACAATTTTGTTCATGCATATTATGCATTCTAGTCACACGCATGCCTCCACCCTCCTATCTTCTCACTCCCAGCAACCCCTCTTCCTCCTCCCACCCTGGGGAGTTAGCAATGTGTGGGAAGGGAAGGGAAGGGCGTCTGCTGAAGTACAGGGAGGCATTGTCTTCAGTGATACAGGAGTTAGTCAGGTTCTGTGGACAGCCCCACACTTGTACCCATGTGAGGAGCCTTTATTAAACCAAGTGGATCACAAACTCCCCCCACACACATTCTCTCTCTCTCTCTCTCTCTCTCTCTCTCTCTCTCTGTGTGTGTGTGTGTGTAAGAGAGAGAGAGAAAAAGAGAGAGAGAGAGAGAGAGAGAGAGACAGAGAGAGAGAGAGAGAGAGATATTGAGAGAGAGAGAGAGTCTTGCTATATAGTTCAGGTGGCTTTGAGGTCCTGATCTCCCTGTTACTCTGTCTCAAGTTTGGGAGCAGAGTGAGCACTCTTGTCCAGGTTATGAGCTTTCGGGTAGTCTGGTCAGCTTTAGGATAGTCACATGACTATAGCCTTTGACACGGTTATAGAACATTTTATTTCACAGCCTTGAAAACAAAGCCAAAAACATCTTCAGTTGCTTCCCACGTTTGCAGGTTCCCCCGACCTGAGCAAATACCAGTCCACTCTTTCTATGGATTTCAAACATTTCCATAATTCTTAAAATACAACCCTTTCTTTATATTCGAAGTAAGGCTAGATTATCTAATAAACACACTTGTGAGGGATCTCCGTTTTAAATTTTGTTTTAAAATAAGTGGTGTTTGAAATTTAAAGGTGAACTAGCTATGAATCCCAGCCCTAAGGAATAAATCAGTCTACATATTTGAGATGTCAGACTCTCTACATATATGCACTAGTGCCTGTGGTTCATGGGCAGAGAATGGATGAACAGTGAGAACCGGGATCTAGGATTGTATTCAGGGTAAAGGAACGAAAAGGAAAGTGAAGAGTAACAAGGAATCTAAAAACAAAGACGTTTGTATGACTGTGCATTACTCCCAGTTCTAAGAGAACCAGGTGACTCATCCAAGGTGATATTAAATGATACCAGTTTTTTCTTTAGGATTTTTTTTTTTTTTGGTTTTTGTAAAATTGAAGAGTACCCAAGCATGAATTGTTTTTCTAATATTAGAGAAACTTCATAACTCTCTCAATAAGAGAGTGATTGCCTAATCACTCAGAGCAAAAGGTAAGTGTTCTTTTAGTCAAGCCAAAATTCCTACAGCAGTTTAGACCAACTGTTTTGTTGTCTGAAGAAATGGAAAATATCTAAGAGTAATCTCCTTGCAAAGTGACTTTGTAGACGAGCAGTGGTAAAACTTCAGGCAGAAGATGTTCACACTGGAAAACACTTGGTACGCTTCAACTATCAAAAAATATCTTCAGGATTGGAGCACTGGCTCCGCAGGTAAGTGCATTGGCTGCTCTTCCACAGGATCTGGGTTTGAGTCTGAGCACTCACATGCCCATTCTAATCACCTTCGAACTCTCCAGTTCCAGGGAATCAGACACCCTTTTCTGACCTCCAAGAGCACCAGAGACTCACATGGTACACATAGATACATGAAGTTAAAACACACATACACATAAAATTAAAAAAATAGTTTCTAGTATCAGTAGAATATTAAAAACAAGTCTTATTTTTAAAATACATGTGGTAAAGGTGGACAATTTCTACACATAGAAATATAAAGCAATCGGCTGGGACATAGCTCAGTGGTAGAGTGCCTATATAGACTCTTTATATAGAGAGTGTCTACACACACACACACACACACACACACACACATACACACATACACATTTTATGTCAGCAAGGAAGGGTAAAACTCCAAATCTGATTTGACGTTTGACTGGGTTTTGATCATTAGAAGACCAGGTCTTAACAGCGTCCCTCCAAAATATCTGCACAGTTAGTTAAAACTGACGAATGACTCCTGTGGTGGTTTGAATAAGACATGTTTCCTATAGGTTCACGTATTTTAACACTTGGTTTCCAGTTGGTGGCGCTGTTTGGGAGGCTAGAACCTTGAGAAGCTAGGACCTTGCCTAAGGCAGTACATCACTGACTAAGTGCTAGCAAACAGTGTGGCTTGGATCTTGGAAACCTGACTGAGGCTGTGAAGTAATGAAGAAACGTTAGACACACTTGAGAAGTTGAGTCATGTGAGTTCTAAAAGACACACCTACTTCCACAACCAAGATCCTCAGTGTGTTTATTATGCTCCACACAGGAGACAGGTTAGCAGGTCTTGGTAGAAGGTCGTCTGTAGGTGAGCAATCTCGGACAATGAGCATCCGGGAAGAAGAAGCCACAGTTGCTAGCTGTTTGTTTACACGCTGCTCAGTCTTCTGTACATACAGGGCTTGAACGGGAGGAAGAAGCCTGACCCATATGGTGAGAGGCTTTGCCGATTCTCATGGGTCTGAGGCCTTAGACCCTGACATGGCCGAGACTGTGTCACCAGTACACTCAGGATTGAATGACATCAGTCACTCAGGAATTCTGCTCCTTGCAGGGGTGGGCTCTGAGAGTTTCTGGCTTCACCCTACTTCTCGTTTGTTCTCTCTGCTTCCTGTGCATGGATGAAGAAGTGGTCTCTCAGCTTCCTGTTCCAGTTGCCTGCTGCCATGCCTCCCTTGTCAATATGAAGTCTCCTCCTGAAACTCTTAAGGTCAAATAAACTCTTTCTTCCTTAAGTTGTCACTGGTCAAGGTGTTTTATCACAATGACAAAAAGAAACTGACAAAATTCCAAAAGGCGAAGCAGATAATACATGTGTTTTTAAACTAGGAGTACTTATAAGCTGTATTTTACTTAAAATTAATTATGAACTATTGATTAAAATATGTCCCTCTGCCCAATACAATTTACATCTAAAAAGGCTTGACGGACCATTTAGGTTGTAAATGTAACTAAAAATATAGTTTAACAGCAAACACTTTGTGTTGCCTTTCTTCGATGTGCACAGTAATTCTGTAAATTGCCTTAAGGGCATCCTAAAGGTCTGTTACTATGGTAACCTAAGCATGGTGCTAGGATGAAGATGGGTGGCTGATGAATCTTCACTGGTGCTGTTTTCTCTCATCTTTCCCTGGCTCCACTGTCAGCTCCTCCCTGTGAGCCCTCTAAGCATCCTCTCAGGGCAATTGTGAGGCTTTCTTGCCTGCGCATAAGTGCTGCCTTCACATTAAGTCGTCCAGCTCATCCCCGTGAGATTTGCAAAGTGACAGGTCTATTTTCCCCCCAAGGCTATTTATACCGAAAGGAAGCACTGAGCAGAAAAGACCCCTATACACATTGTGTTAAATGTGCTTCTAATTTGCCTGTTATTTCAGAGCCCTGAAAGTCATAGCATATTCTAGACAGGAAAATGTCAAGTTGTGAGGGATAACCTTTAAATAGTTTGGGTGTTCTTCATTTACAACCATTCCTTAAACTTGTTAATATTTCCTAATATACTGGGTCAATATACTTGTCTGTTTATAACCCTTGTGTTCCCTAAATAACACATACAATAAATATATATGCAGACAGACAGTCTTTGTCATCCGGCCTCACATCTGTGGATTCAATCAACAAGGGTAGAATATTCTGTTTGGTACCTTTCGTATCACCCATTCCTCTAATGTTGTGTTTTCTTTTAAACTCCTAAATATATTCATAATATTCTGGTGGTGGTTTTAAGGTACTTTATATGCTAATCCCATCATCTCTCAGTTTTAGTCAGTCTTGGTTGACTGGTACGTTTGTCTTCTCCTCGTCTTGTAACTTAGATGCTACACTTATTTTGTTTTGAGTTTTATCCCGGGGGTGCAGGACTTCACTCAGTTTTACAGTTGCATTATTCCTCTCTCTAAACCACACTGCATAAAGATGGTAAAAATATCCTCCTATCATTGGATGCAGAGATTCATAGCGTTAGATTTATACTCAGGACCCAGATTCATTCTCATTTTTATTTCTGCAAATGGAGAAGAAAATGTCACTTTCTTTTTCAGTCTATGAATATGAAGAAGCCCAGCACTGTTTTCATCATTCCCACTGAGTTACTTCACTGTTGTTAAAAAAAATAATAATAAAAATCAAGTGTGTGTACCGTGCAAGTCTATTTGGGCTGTATCCCTCCATGTATCTATCTTACACCAACACTCCATTCTCTTAGCTGGTGTAGCTTTATAGTGAGTCCTAAAATAAGGGCGCTTAAATCTTCCAACTTTGGTTTCTTTCAAAACTGTTCTGGGTGTTCATCCCAATAAATTTTAGAATCTGTTTGTCGGTTTCTACTTTTAAAATCTCCCCCGGTATTAAGTTAAATATATAGATGGTTTTGGAGAGAATTTCCATCAAGTTGAGTTTTCCAATTTATGAAAACATGTCTTCATTTATCTGTTACCTTCAGATTTTACCAGATTTTTATAGCGGGGAAGAGAGGTCATATGCAGGAACAGTTCAGATGTTTTGTTAGGATTGTACATTTTTCAGATTCCCAAATAATTTTATTTTCATCTTACTGATTATCAATAAAACAGAAGTGCACCTACAGCATTTCTCGGGGTGTGTGTGTGGCTGTTATGTCCACCCCCTGTGACATTATGTGAAGGCCAAAATCACCACTGTATCCCTACTTCTACTTTTTGGTTCTGGAAAAAGAAAGAAAAAAAATCTGTGCCTACTCCAGTGGAGTGAAGCAGGAATACAGTGCACTGATATTTACTAGCTCTGAGCATGCTGGGTAGACTATAATTGACCATGTAACAATTGTATGTCATTTAAGAGAATTTTCCCTTGCAGGCTCGCTCACAGAAGCCTTGTAATTTACACACAGCTAGACTCCACATGGCCGATAGAAGCCAATGATTAAACCCCTAACTGATAGTTCTAGTTTTTTTTTTTTTTATCTGTTGGACTGTTCTGTTCCCTTATTTCTATTTATGTGACTTGAACGGTAGCAGAGTCTGTCCTGTACAAAGCTAAGAACAAAAAGGTCTTACTGACGCTTAGTAAGTGCTACAGCAAGCACCATGGAATCAGCGTCTGTATGCAGACCTGGGAGATAACAGAGAGTTTAAAACAGCAGCTATCAAACTTCATTGCACAAGGAAAACCCAAAAATCTGATAGAAAGCAAGTTCCCCGGCCCCAGCTCTGGGGACTGACTTCAGAAGTTATGGGCAGGGCCCCAGGTTAAGCTCTTCAGGAGTTTCTAAAGTCATTAGCCAAAAGCATTAGGCTACACATTTCATTGTTTGCAGTAAATAAACAAAGCACCTTTTTGTTCTAAGTCTGAGCCAACGGTCTTTTCTGTAGAATCTATTGATGGCTCCTGACACATTCCCTCACCCTTCTCCCACTTTCTGTTCACTCACCTGACAAGCTACAAGTACACACAGATTTCAGAAACATGGTCAAAAAAAATGTCTCCTTTCTGGCAGCCACTCACCCAGCTCTCCTCCCTTGTGGAATCTCCTGTTACTATTTCTTATGGACCTTTCCAAAAGTAATCTAAGCATTTGCAAAGGGAAGTGCATATATTTTTTTCTACATACACACACACACACACACACACACACACACACACACACACTCTGTTCTGCACCTAACTTCTCCCCACTTTAGCCTTTTACTTGGTATAAGTTAGACGTCTTGGATCAGTACACAGGCAATGATCTCATCTTTAAAACATGCTGGATTGCATTCCATGGTATTTATAGGCTGAATTTTATTCGGTCTTTTAGTTTTTGAGACAAGGTGTTACTATGTAGCCTTAAGGGGCTAACCAGCAACTGGCCCTGGTACCTCAGCCTCCCTAATGGTGGGATTACAGGTGAGTACCACCACACTGTGAGGTTTAGTTCTAGTCACTACTGGCACAAATAAAATGGCCACCACAGACGCTCAGTTCACACCCGTATCCTTCCCTCTGTAGGATGAATTCCAAAAGTGTCATCAGGTGAAAGTCTATATATGCTCTTATCTTGAGAGATATTGCCAACACCTCCTTCCCTCGCATAGAGACTATCAAACTTTGATTTGTGTTCATCTAATAATTGGAAAATGCTTGTGAGTCTTCTGCTGCCAGCTGCTGCTACTGTCTTCCCGGTGGATTCTCATGGCCTTTTCTTATCGATCAATAAAAGGTAGATCGGGTCTCAGCCCCTGAAGCATTCATTGACAATAACCTTGAGGTGGGCATCACCCATCTCCCAATAAAAAGTTTATTAACCCTGGTATGGGATCTTGCCTTTGTTACTTACTTGCTGTGTGACCTTGGTCCACAAAGTGTGAATATGCTGCATACTCTGGTTTTTGAACATGATCGCAATCGGTTAACATTAGGGACCTACTTTGACACATGAATCAACCAAACGAAGAATGCATATCTCTGCAGGGAATTCTCGCCTAGGCGCCAAGGCTCAGATGAGCAACCAAACACCAGGGTCTGTAAAATGTTGCCTGGAGAAAGCTCGGCCTGGTTCCTTAAAGCTCTGGTTCTTCCCTTTGAGAGAGTTGCAACCAAGAAATAAAAATCTAAGAAGGGAACCACTTTCTGTTGAGTCCCGCCCCCTCTGCTGTTCTTGGGGGTTCCTGGTGCCCTCCCCTCCCAGGCGGGGCGGGCTCTGAGGCCTCAGCTGTCAAACACAGCCGAGTCCTGGGGCCCAGAGCACAGGGAAGCGGAGGGTGGGTCTGCGGTCGCGTGACCAAAGCAGCTGTTAGCAGGGGGCTGGAGAGCCTGGAGTCTGGGGAACCGGAGCGCCGGCAGTGTTCTGCGCTACTGACGCGGAGGCTGTAACCTAGCCGCCGCAGCGCCCCCAACTCCGCAGTCGCAGCATCAGCACCGCTGGACCCGGCTGGAGCCGGCTGCTTGGCAGGTGAGCCTCAGGCTATGCCGGGAGCTCCCGGCGCGGGCAGCTGCTCTTCCGCTGAGCAGTCACCACATTTCCCATTGCAATTCTAATGCCTCGTTGCCTCCCCTCCCGAGTGTGGACCAGGGAAAGGGAGATCAGAGATTAGGTGGCCTCGGTCCGGCCCGACTCAAGATCAGGGACTTCGGGGACGAAGCTACTGCAGCCTGGTTAGAACCTGCTCCTACTCTCCACCCTGCATCCTTCCTGCATCTCGCAGTCTTACAACCCGGTGCTGCTTTTCCTGGGCCCTGGGAAGTGTCTTTGAGCTTCCCCGGGTCCCTGAGCCTCCCCTGGCGGCTCCCGCGGTACCGGGCTCGCCTTGCCGCTAGCAGAGAGAGCCTGGCTCCTTTCGGAGTAATGCACCCATGGCGCCTGACCAGGCCGCTGTCCTTGGCCGCTGGGCGGAGTCCAGGGATGGATCTGTGGTCCTCCCCATGAGCCAGTGAGCTGGGACCAGATATTGCTTCGGCCCAGGCCTCAAACCTGCACATTGGAATAGGGGTGGGGACATGGCAGGTGTCTAGACCCTTGCTATCAGTACACCTCAGTTTACCTCTATCTCCTTGGATTTTTGGTTCTTGTTCTTGGTTTTTTTTTTGTTTGTTTTTTTGTTTTTGTTTTTTTTCTGTCCAGGCATAATTATTTAGCAACCACAGTGAGGTCTGCAGGTCGAAAGGGACGCTTGAATTTTAGAAAATCGATTAGAAGTTAGGAATAAAAATGTAATCACACCCATTTGCATTTAAGGCTACTTATTTTCTGTCTCCCAAGCTGACCTGGTAGGGTTCTGTTAACTAGAAGTGTATTTCTATGTAATTGTAACTTGTTAAGCGCTTCGTGTGTGTGTGTGTGTGTGTGTGTGTGTGTGTGTGTGTTTACTGTGCTTCATGCCTGCCTAAATCCTCATCACTTGCTGAGGAAACATATGCTAATTCAAAATGGCAGCATGAAAAAATCAGGCCAGGCAGAACCCTAGCAGACCACAGCCAACTGCAGCTGCCCCAAGACTTGAGCTGCGGAGAGAAACAGCAGGAGGAAAGGCTCTTCCGTGGATAGACAGGGAGCAGATAGGCAGGGAGCTTTCTTGGAGCTGGTTAAATCTGAGCGAAGCTGCAGTGCCTGGGGGAGCAAGTGGGAAGTTTGGGGAGCTACAGCTGTTTTCCCTAACTTGTCGAAAGCCGGTATAAAGCCTAAAAGAAACTCTGATTTGGTCTGATTTTCTTTAGACCCATTTAAAGTCAACTGTGCACAGCTTACATACTGTGTACCTACAAGTGGCTCTACAAAGGATGGGCGGACAGTGTAAACGCCCTCAGGGAACAGTGCACACGACCAGTCCATACAGGGGATGGCATTGGTAGGGCTGACTTAGCACTTCAGCACTCAGGCTCTAGGATTGCAAATTCTTGAAAGGTGACTCATTTCAGGATTTTTTTTTCTCTCTCATAAGGCCGCTTTTCTTTTCACTGCAGGGCTGCCAGCCATCTTGTCTTTTAGGAAAGAGGAAGTGCTCGGGGAGGCAGGTGCCTTGGGGATAATGAACTGAGAGGAAGCTGTCTCTGAGGGTTAGGTGTGGGGGAGCTGGAACTGAGCAAGCTTGCCACAGACAGCAGAGAGGCTACACTGCAGGGTGGCTGGACAACTAAGGTCATACCTATGGCTGCAGCTGAGGACGAGGACTCCTGTAGCTTTGTTCTTTAGAGTGCCACATGCCACCTTATCAAGTCTAAAGGGGAGAGCAGGTTTGCCCTGAATATCTGAGCAAAGGGAAGCAAACTGTAATGGATTTAAAAACTCAGGTGTTTAAGAGACTACACCCCCGCCCCGCTTCCCACAGGCCCATTTAACTGACTGCATGAAGGTGTTTGCCTTAGACTCAGCTCCCATTTTCTAGTGATGAAACCACATCTGTACATAAGAACCACAACTTCTGTTGTAAACAGATCTTTGAGATGGGAAATATATCCTCTGAAAAACTGGTAGCTTGTCTTGTATTTATGGACAACCCTTAGATAAATTTATCTTGCCAAGAAACAAAGTGGGCTAGGCGCCTTTTATGGAAAGATAAATGACAAGCCTGGTTTGAAATAACTCCAGAGCTGTTCAGAAGCTAGGTTTTTATATAACCTGAATTTTAGTTGAGAATCGGTGACCCCAGGTTGGCGAGAGCAGAGTTGGGGACTCTGAGTGGGTTAGTGTCCTGTTGGGTGGTGAGGGGATGGGAAATCCACGGTTCTGCCTTCACAGCCAGTTACCACAGAGAAGAGGGTAGCCAGGAGAACAGGAGCCAGGATGGAGAGAGATGCCATGGTGAAGGCAGATGCAGCTGTGGCATGTGCCACCTAAACCTGTTGTTGGCATTAGAACATGAATGTTGAAGAAACTGAAAACAGTAAGTTTTAAAAACGAGCAGCCCAAGTCCAGATCTGGTTTTAATCTCAGCTTTCAGGAGGCTGAAACAGTGGATCTCCATAAGTCTGAGGCCAGCTTGGTCTACACAGCGAGCTCCAGGACAGCCAGGGCTACATGGTGAGATTCAGTCTCCAAACAAGCAAACCAACAACTAACCTGGAAAGAAAAGACAAAGCACAGACTTGAGAGGGTAGTTCAGTAGCAGAGCTCTTGCCTAGTGTGTTCCAAGCCCTGGGTTCCTTCTCCATCGTTGCAATGACATACATACATACATACATACATACATACATACATACATACATGCATGAAGCTTGTGTTTGTTGGAGAACAATAAGGATAGAAGTAAGCAAATGTGATTTTTTTTAAAAAAAAAAACCTCACCATTTTTTGGTCCATGGAAGACACTGGCTCTGTGCCTTTTAAACATTTAAAATGTGGCCGGTCCAGAAGCAGATGCCTTGTGAGTGTCAAATTTGCACCGGATCTCAAAAATTGATGTTGAAAAGACTTTAAAATAAATTTAAGTAATTTTATATTGATAGGATATTGATGTAATATGATATATATATATATAATATATATTATATATTGAATCAAATAAAATATGTTATTAAAACGTTCACCAGTTTCTCTTTGCCTTTTAAAATGTAGTTACTGGACTTGTTTATATGGTTCATATATGTCTTGTATTATTGTTGGGCAGCGTTGGTCTGGGCCATTATCAGAAAGTGGAGACTGGCAAGAGGTTCTTGATACTGCTTGTAACACTGTAAAGAGATACAAGAAGGAGGAGGAGGAGGAGGAGGAGGAGGAGGAGGAGGAGGAGGAGGAGGAGGAGGAGGAGGAGGGGAGGAGGAAGATGGAGACTAAAATGAGTGAGTGGTTGATGATGCTGGATGAGAAGGGACTATGTGGTGGGCATGAACACCTCAATTAGGAGATTCTCTCTCTCTCTCTCTCTCTCTCTCTCTCTCTCTCTCT
>NW_021621002.1:2784130-2850854 GCF_004785775.1 Grammomys surdaster
CTCTCTCTCTCTCTCTCTCTCTCTCTCTTTCTCTCTCTCTCTGTTGTTTTTTGTTTTTTGTTTTTTTTTTTTTTCTGCTGGTATGGGAATCAAACCCAGAGCCTTGTGCACACTGGCAAAGGCTCTGTTCTGGTTTCATTTTCCTGGTGATTAACGTACCCTGGTGAAAACCAACATAAGGGAGAAATGGCATGAGGAGGTCGAAACGATGCGGCCTGGAGACGACCGCTCACATCACACCCATAGCCAAGAGCCGAGGGAAAGGAATGCGCATGCTCAGTTGTTTGATTGCTGGTGCTGAGCTTGACTTTGCCGCTCTTACTCAATCCAGGGACCCTTGTCTAGAGAATGGTGCCACCCACATTGGGCTGTGTCTTCTCACATCAGTTAATTTTCTTAAGGTACTCTCCCATGGATGTGACCATAGGTCAACCCAATTCTCCAGCGAGACTCTTCCCAGGTGATCTAGCACAGCTACACATCCATCGCAAACTACCACTGAGCTGTGGCTCCACCGTATGAGACATTTTGTAGTTGAATAAACAGACTATGCACTGACCTTTGAGTTGGAGCCCCTGGAGTGGGTGTTGGCAGATTGTGGACTGTTAATGCCCCGTGTCGTTCTAAGTCTAACCTGCCCATCCTGAGATGGCTCCTGTCCACATGACAGGAATGCTGCCCAGTGAAGAAAGAGTCTTGGCCGGAAGTTGGGATCACCGGGTCCTAGTACTGGCCCTGCTCTAACCAGGCGTACGTCCTTGAGCAAGTCACTCCTTTCCTGTCTTGTCTCCTTTGATAGAAATGAGAATCTACCAACTTCACATTGGCTACTTTTACTGATTGCATGAATGCTGACTGTCTCATTCTTGTGCTTGCTAAATCCCAGGCTGCCTGGGTCGAAGTTTGAAGTCTGTAGCACAGATTACACATAAGGTCTGAGCATTTTAACTAAGAGGACTGTTTCTTACAATCTGCCATTTTGCCATTTCCCCGGACCTGGTTCCGTCTTGGTTCTTCGCTGTTCTGGTCTCGCATGCTTTACAACCAGAGGATGACATTACAATGAACAAACTGAGAGACATAAAGCTGCAAGCACAGCACTGGAGACGGGGCCTACTTTTTCCTTTAGTCCAGTGAACTGGAGAGTAGTGGGGTTCAATGAAACTAGAGTCAAGTGAATACAGTCATTTACATTGTAGTATAGATGGGCATATCCAAGGTGCGATTTATAGCTTTAAATTACAATGAAATGAATTAGATTTGACAAAACTATTTCCCTATTCCCTTGTCAAGACTGAATATTATCAAATTTTAAAAACTTTGTAACCTTGTATGAGAAAATACCTTTAGTTATAGTTCTTCAGCTGTGGGTACAATTGCATATTTTTTAGTACATATTTTGACTCTTTGTATTTGTTGATCTAGTATTTCTAGACTTTGATCTAGTATTTCTAGACTTTGAATATTGTCTTTTTTTTTTGTTTTGTTTTTTGTTTTGTTTTTCAAGACAGGGTTTCTCTGTATAGCCCTGGCTGTCCTGGAGCTCACTCTGTAGAGCAGTCTGGCCTGGAACTCAGAAATCCGCCTGCCTCTGCCTCCCAAGTGCTGGGATTAAAGGCGTGCGCCACTACTGCCCGGCGAATATTGTCTTTTTAGAAGTGGGTTTTTCTTATTGAGTGATAAGAATTCTTTATACATTAGGAAAGTTAACTTTTTTGATGGATGTTGCAAATGTTTGTCCCAATATTACATTTTAAAAATTTTGTCATATAAATTTTGAGTTATGTTATAAATAACATTTTTCCATTTCCTATTGATTTTATTTATTTATTTTGCTTGTGTCTCGTGATGGTTAGTTTTAATAGCCAACTTGACATAACCTAAAATCAACTGGGAAGAGAGTCTCAATGAAGGATTGTCTAGATTAGGTTTGCCTGTGGACAATTCTGTGGAAGATTGTCTTGATACCTTGATTGATGTGGGAAGATGCAGTCCATTGTGGGTGGCACCATTCCCTAGGTTGGGGTTCTGAACTATGTTAGAATGGAAATATTAAGCTGAGTACTAGGTATACATGCAGTCTACGTGTGATTACCTGCTTCACGTTCCTGCCTTTGCTTCTCCGCTGTGACTGGCTATAATCTAGAATCGTAGGTAGAATATAAACCCTTTCTCCTTAAAATTGTTATTGTCCGAGTGTTTTTTTTTATCACAGCAACTGAGATGAAACTAAAACACTTAGTAGGCTTTTTTGTCCTTAATGTTACTTTTAAGCTGCATCTAGATGTCTTGTAATTTTATGATGTTGTAAAACAGCTAACAACTTGAATTTTCATAGCTTATTTTAGATAGAAGCAAGCTGGGGGCCTGGGCAGGTTTATTCTTTGTCTTCGAAGCCCACAATCAGTGATATCAGATCACCTGAAATATCCTTTTCCTCAGTTTCAAACAGACTTCATCACCATGTGTGACCACATTTCAGGACCCTCCATTTTGTGTAACATCAAACCATCTTAAGATCAATTACAAGTTTGTACTATAGTTTAATATCACGTAGGGTGAGACCCACTTCTCTGTCAGTCCCTTTCTTTTTTAGATTTTGGGGATGAGCTGGGAACTGGAGCAGGGCTCTGAGCATGGACTTCACCATGGAGCCTTCTAGTCTTCAAGCCCTCAAGATCATTTGAACACACATTCTCTTGAAGCCCCATTTATGAGTTGATTTCTGCCATGTTGAATCCACAGATTCATTTAGGGAGGATTAATGGCTCTGAGTAACACTGGATGTTTACAACAAAGAACCAACCGGTACATACCCTGCCCTTCAGAGCTTCTCCACTGTCCACATAAGATCTTATGATTTTCCTTATCTTGGATCAGCCACACTCTAGCACACCAGCCTCTCCCCAGGGCTCGGCATATCCCTCTACCATCCTGTATACCATCCCTGTACCTGTTCTCCATCTGAGCCTTACATGGAGCTTTGCTTTCAGAAGCGGCTCTTAGGCATGGTTTTAAAGTTTCTGTTGGTGTTATCAGAAGGCCACACGCTCCCATTCTCTGTGTAACAGGAGAGATTTCTGAGGTCCAAGAAGGTAAGAAGACACAGTTACCCAATATCACTCCACAACATCACTCAGGCTGTTAGATTTCTTTAGTCTTCCTATCAGGATGACAAGATGGCAGCCAAGCCCCACCTGAACCCGGGAGAAAGAGTTTGAGGTGACTCCTCTGATCTTACTGATTGTATGTTTAGCCTGAATCTCCCTGTACCTCTCCTCCCTGTGGTGACTGAGATAATGTGAAAGCTCCCCAGGGATCTAGTCATTGTTGAAATCAGGTTACTCCCTTCTTCTCTGGTCACACACAACACACCCCTTCTTCGGAAGACAAAGACCTTGAGGACACCTCAGCTTCATTTCTCCTGAGCTCAGTGGTTAGATGCTCAAAATATATCTTGGCAATTCCTATGTCTGAAAATTGCTAATTAAAATGCAGCTATCGAGAACCATGTATGTTCTTGAGGCCATTGTACACTTTTTGATTATAATAAGTAGTGACCCAGTGACCTGAAATATTAATGGAATATCTTAAAGTATCCTTCCTTCTTACTCATTGAAGTAATCAGATTTTAAGGAATCAAAGTGCCGATAAAGGAAAATGACCTCACTATAAAAAAATGTTCAGGCTGCATAACCAGCTAAAGTGAAAGGTAAGGTTTCTATTTCTGTTATACCTTTATGCTCAACTCTGAGTTACATTCTAATCCTTCCAGGTCTCTGTTTGTCTGTCTGTCTGTCTGTCTACATACTTGCCATCATATATGCTTGTATTTATATGCATGTATGTGTACACATGTATATTTGTGTTCACATAATACTAATATATACACATGTAGCATATAGGTTACTTTTTTGATAATAAAATTGGAAAAACTTGCTAACGATGAAACCTAATAAATAGCCCCATCACTAATGGATAGTTACAAGAAGTTTCGAAATTTCATTTTGCTGGTTGTAAAGTCATCTCATTTCACACTGGCAAGATTTGTGTTTATTTACACAATAATTATAATTATATTTCTTCTGTAGAAAGAAGATATGTAAGCCGTTGGTTTTACGGTGAGAGGTAAATCATAAGCTTCCATTTTAATAATGATAGGGAGGGTTCTTTTAAAGCCCTAGTTTACTGAGTCACAGGTATGTTTCAAATCATGTTAATGGCAAAGCTTAGAATAGCTGGCACATTGTTTAGATGGAGAGGAAGACAGATGGTGGGATAGGGAGGTCATGATTCCAAGCAGCCTGCCAAATTAGTGGACACAGTGACAGCAGTGTTGGAAAGGAGACCAGAAGGGGACGAAAGGGCCCTGGAGGTGGCTTTCATTGCTGCTTGCAGTGTGTCCCATGGAGCATGCTCTTGGCAATGCCCACAGGCCTCTGCTCTCTCAAACAGGCTTTTCCTCCCTTAGCCCCAGGACTCTGTTCTTCAGGCAATCCTTTTCTTAATGGCTTTTTATTCCATGTGATCTGCATATGACTGTACAAGGTTGACATCGTGCCCCCGTTACATGTGAAGAACTTAATGTATGCAAGCACAGATTCCAGAATGTGGGTCTGTCTGGCTTTCTGACGCTATAAAAGTAATCATCCCGACACTGTATTCCTCACCCGTGTCACTGACATCTTGTATTCTTTCCTCGCTCCTTCTCTCCCTCCCCATCCCCTAAGAACGGTGGGAAATTACTTTCCAACCTGCAGTGTATAGGAACATCTTCCTTACAATGAACGCGATTTGACTACGTTCATCTTACCTCTCTGGCCTGGGTCCTACTTAAATTGTTTGTCCACTCCTTCCTGGATTTAATAATAATAATAGTAATAATAATGTTGTATTTAGTTTATTTTCTCTTCTTCCCTTCACTTCAGAAGCCTTTTAAAAAGTCATTATTTATTTTTGTTTTGTGTATGTGTATTCATTTTGTTAGGTGCATGTGATTTCTGTATGTTTTGCCTACATGTATGTCTGTGCACCAAGCGAGTGTGGTGCCATCAGAAACCAGAGAAGGGCATTGGATTCCACTGAGCTGGAGTTACAGACATTTGTCAGCCTCTGTGTGGTGCTGGAAACTGAACCTGAGTCCTCTGGGAGAGTGGCCAGTGTTCTTTGTAGCTCACCAGTTGCCATCAGAGTTTCTGCCCCATCACAGGGCCACAGTTATTAGCTGCAGTAGCTTGCATGACAGATTATTTTGGTTGCAACTGTTCCATTTAAACCTTTCACTTTGCATATTTTTCATAGTCATGTGGGAAAATTGAAAATGCGTGGGGATAATATGCAGCGTGTTGTCTATAGCCCCGTGGACTGCGGACCACCTCCCACTCCGCGCAATTCGCTTACATTTCGGCATCTTCTTAGATAACAAGGATTTAAATGATGTCATAGTCACAGTTGTGTGAACGCTTTTCATTTTAGTAGCTTTTACTCATGTGTATTTCATATCGTAAAAGTGTTACTTGATTCTTAGGCAAGTGGCTGTATTTGAGGAAGAATAGGAGTTACAGTTAGGTCAAGTTGTTCCAGATTTCTGAGACTCTGAATAACATATGCTTTTTGCATCCGTGTGAGTATGTGTGTGTGTATATGTGTGTGTATGTGTGTATGTCTGTATGTATGTGTATGTGTGTATATGTGTGTATGTGTGTGTATATGTGTGTGTGTATGTATGTGCATGTATGTGTATATGTGTGTGTGTGTGTGAATTATACGTGTGTATCACATCTTCCCATAGTGTATGAACACTCCAAGCCAAACTAAAGTCTTTCCTGTCCCAACATTCTTTTCTGAGACAGCGTGGAATTCTGAGTAGACACTCCAGGAAACCATCCCTTCTGGTAGATCAGCCCAGTGTAACCTCTAATCTTTTAAGAATTCTAAACATGTACTTTGCTTTTATATTTTTGTGTTTTGGACTTTTGAGACAAGGTATCATCACGTCACCTCTGACCTGTGATCTTCCTGTCTCAGGCTCCCAAGAGCTGGGATTGCAGGTGTGCACTGCCAGCCAGCCTTACTTTTGAAACTTTGCTTATTATAGGAAAATTCAAGCATCCGAGGAAGGAAAGGGTGCAGCAGAACAGCCCTCACCTGCCCATCACCTAGCTCAGCTTTGATCTCAAACGGTCTTGTGTCCTCCGAGCCCTTCCTCTTCATCCCGAATTGTTTCCTTTATAGCATTTTACATAGTATGTGTTTTTATAAGACACATGCTTTTTATTTTTATTTATTTATTTATTTATTTATTTATTTATTTATTTATTTATTTTCGAGATAGGGTTTCTCTGTGTAGCCCTGGCTGTCCTGGAACTCACTCTGTAGACCAGGCTGGCCTTGAACTCAGAAATCCGCCTGCCTCTGCCTCCCAAGTGCTGGGATTAAAGGCGTGCGCCACCACCGCCCGGCGACACATGATTTTTAGATGAGGATTTTCTTTTTGTCTTCTTTCTCTTCTTTTTCAGAGTCTTGTCAAATTGCCCAGCACGATCGCTAACTTTTAAGTGATGTGCTCAGCTCAGCCTTTCTACTGACTGGGGCTACTGGTGTTGGCTAGTACGCCTACATATGACATGGGCTTCTAAAAACCGTTTGTTTTTAAATGAAAGTCATTACAGTTTATATAGGACATTGATAACCTTTCCTTGATATGTCAAATATATACTCATTGTCCATGTTAGCCCAATTGCCTTAGAAGATTTTTTGTATTATTTAATTAAATTAGGATGCAGGTAAGTGGCTCATTATAATTGCTGGGTGTATATCTTAAGGATGTGTATACCATGTATATATGCATTCCATGATGTGTTTTTATTTCTTGTTAGTAAACAGTATGCTTACGTTGCGCTTTGGAATAGGAGTCTATCTGATGATCAAGGTAGTATCCACTGGTAGGATTAGTGCATTAGCAGTGAAGAGTAGGCTACAGGAAGTAAGCATCTATTGAGTGCCAACTGTATGCCGCCACAGTGCTAGCAATTTTCTATGACGTCTCTCATAAACCTGTGTGCTATGCTGTGTGTAGGGATTGTTGCCATTTCCAAATGACACTGTTTAGAATTAGTCGATAGAGTGAGGATAGGAAGGAAGCAGGATCTGTGTGTCTCTACAGCACGTCTGTCTCATGCCCTGGTACACATGGGCCTTCAGGGCTAGGCAGACCTTGGAAAAGAGTACAGTTTCACAAATCTCATCTTGCTCATGTGTCTGTTGACAGGCCCCAGATTGGGAATGCAGGGATGTAGGTGGAGCTTGGAGCCTGCCTCTCCCACCCAGTTCCAGTCTTAGAGCCAGGCAGGAAGTGAATAGGTCTTGCCAGACCTTTGAGTTGTCAGAAGAGGCCAAACATCTGAATGTCTTCAAATGTTAGCTGTAAATTCAGGATTCTAAAGGACAATATCAGCCCAAACCAACAAGTCCACAAGCCTATGTTACCCTTCTAGGAAGCATGTTAGCTGAAGACTGGCTCGAAAGACTCAGCGATTAACTCTTGGGGGCTGATGTTCCCAGAGGCACTGTTTAAGCTTTGGCAAGTCTCCTCTAGCTCCTCCCACAAGTTGGGAAGTGTTCACAACCCCTCATCATCTCCTAGAGGTGGGCCAGACTGAGATTTGAGGTGAGTTGGGCTCATAGTTTGCTACTGTTACACTGTGTAGTTTGTGTCCAGAATATTCCCCCACTCCCCCTTGTTAAATGAAGACTTGGTTCTCAGGCCGTGGTACTACTGAGAGAGAATGGAATGCTTAAGGGTGGACCTAGTGGGGAGTCAGGGGTCCCTGGGAGAATGTGTCCTTCACGCAACAGCCCCCTCCTCTCCTTTTTTCAATTTCAATCAGGAAGTAAGCAATGCTGCTTGCCATGA
The DNA here is from genome assembly GCF_004785775.1 of Grammomys surdaster. Taxonomy (NCBI): domain Eukaryota; kingdom Metazoa; phylum Chordata; class Mammalia; order Rodentia; family Muridae; genus Grammomys; species Grammomys surdaster. Next base: position 2,792,046 of record NW_021621002.1, read on the forward strand.
GCTTGATCATGGGCCCAGAAGCCGTGGAGTCTGTAGACCATGAGCCAGAGCCCCCCAAGCCAGGAAAGAGTGAGCCAGAATAGCTTCTCTATTCTGTGAGTTAGTTTTCTTTTTCAGCGTTGGAGCGCTAACACACTTAGTTAACAACTTCTAAGGTCTTTTTTTTTTTTTTTGGTAGTCCCTCAACCAATGCCATGGCTACTAGGATCAGGTACCCCCTGACTGTGGAGTTTTATGCTCTAGTCTCCCAAACTCCAAAAGAACATGTAAAATCTGTCGTCTCTTAAGCAGAGCTTGCTGGGTCCGGTACACTTCTTAGGAAAGTCCTTTCCCAGGCACCTCATCACTCCTTCTTATTTCACTAGCGAAGCTACGACAGAAGACTCAATTTATAAATGAGTAGCATTCGTCCGATTTTCAATTCAGCAGGAATGTCAATAATTTGAAAGATGAATTTTTTCAATCAATGAAATCATTCCTTTGCTTCCTTGGAAAGTACTGTTTCACTAGCTTCGAATTCCAAGTTCCTCGGAAGTGGCGAGGAGGGAAGACCCTCTGGCTACTGTCTCTCATTCCTTGTATAAGGAAAGACAGTTTGGACAATTCTATGCACAACAGACAACAAGCTATAGTTCATACAGACAGTCATTTTCTTCCTCTCCAGTAAGTCAAGGCTTTTTTACTATTGGCTGAGGTGACTGATGAGGGTCACGCTAGCTTGGTGGAGATACAGGGTCAGGGCAGTTTGGCAGCCACACAAAGAATCCCCTGCCCAGGCTCAGGGCATTCATGTTTTCAATAACTCCTCCCTGAGCTTGAGAACAAAGCCCCTTTCTCCCATACAGCTTCCTCCCTCCTTGTCTAGACATTCTGCACCAGTTTCCTAGATACGGGACCACAAATGCCAGCCCCATAAGCCTGCAGACCAGCCTCCTGCCACCAGGCATGGGGTGAATGCTGGTGGGGGCAGCATACTGAATGGGTACCAGGAGACTGTTACCCCCAAGAGGAAGTCATGAATCCTGAGGAGGTCCCATGGGGGTTAGGGGCTGGGCCTAGGGATTCTTTGCTTAGCAATGACAGCAGATCTGAAGCTCTCCTGGGGATGGAAGAGCACCATATGCAGATAATTAGCTTGAAATTTGTAACTGTGGTAAAATGTATATACAATGACCATCGCAGTAGCAACAATTGTTGCTACCTGTTCTATTCTCTGTTTCTATGTGTCTGGCTCTTCTAGTTCCCGGGTGGAACCTGAATCATATAGTACAGATGGGACCCACCATGTCTGCTGTTGTGGTTTGAATGGGAACTATCCCACAGATACTCATATGTTTGAATGTTTGGTTCCCAACTAGAGGACAGACCTAAGGGTGGGACATAGCTGGAGAAAGTGGGTCCCTGGAAGCAGACTGTACTTACTGTCTACTCTGTTTTCTGACTGAGGAGAACCCAGTGTGACCAGCTGCCTCATGTTCCTGTCAGCATGTCTTTCCCTCCAAGATGGACTATGAGCCAAAACAAATCCTTTCCCCCTTAAGTTGCCTCTTGTCAGGTTTAAGTCACATAATGAGAAAAGCAGCTAATATACTTAAGAATGCAACTTTTCATGACTGACATTACTCCAAGAACAGAGACTTTCACGTCTGGCTTTACATGATGTTCAATCAAGACAGCACATTAAACATGTATAAAATAACAGTCAGGCTTTGTGTATAAGATATATAGAAAACATAACACATTTTGCTTTTAAGGTTGGGTCCTTCCCCAAAGTATTTTGTCATAACCAGCAACATGAAAATAATCTGAAGTCTGAAACACTGGGCAAACGAATACATGTATTCGTGTTTTTCCGATTAGCTTATTCATTACTGTACTGTTGGATGCTGAATCTTAAATTAATTTAAAAATATGTTTTCTTGGTTTCACTAAACACGTTTCAAGCACTCATTAGCCACACTTGGCTAGCCACTACACATGGCCCAGAGAGAGATTTCCAACTGCTCAGAAAGCACTAAGTAGACAGAAAGCTGCTGGCTCACACTGACAGCTAGTAGGGGGTGCGAGCGGGAGAAGACAGACCGGATATTTTTTTCATACTGTGCCAGCTAAGAAATAGCCAGACTTCCTTTCTGTACCTGTCACAAGGCATTTGCATATTTCTGAATGAGATATTTATCCCAGCTTCCTATCTTTTAACGGCCCCTCTCCTCCAGCGCACGGCCAGCCATTAAATAATTAAAGAATTTTTCTTAGGGAACCTAGAGAGCACAAATGCGCTTTAAAATGTTCCCAGCACAGACTTGGGAGATGCCTGCTTAGCATCACCATTGATGGGAGTTAAATTAAAGCGTTCCATTAATTAGAACTGAATTGCTAACCTGGCAAGAATCCTAATTAGCCTGAGCCACAAAGTAGCTGTGTTCAGCAGGCCAAGCCCTCCGCCTGCCGCTTTTAAGGTTTTTTTCCTTGAGACCTACAGTGAACATGGAATGCTGTTTTAATCTGATATCCATGCAAATGTGTCTGTGCGAACATATACAGCCCAACTTTGCCTATGGCGGTAGTGAGATACACATATTCCACTGTCACCCACAAGAGGACCGGAGCCTCGGGTTTGGAAAGTGCTGTCTTGGTGGCACTGTGTCTACCAACAATGAGTGTCCCTCCCCCCACATACACACAACTTTTCTTTCTTTCGAGATTATAATTACATTTTTCCCTTCCCTCCCTCCAATGTTCCCCATGAAGTCTTCCCTGCTCCTCTTCAAAGTCACGGCCTCTGTTTTCACTAATTGTTACTGCATGTATATATGTATTTGTATGTACATATATTCCGAAATATAACCTGCTGAGTCCATGTAATGTTACTTGAATATGTGTTTTCAGGGCTGACCATTTGTCGACAGATGGCCAGTTGGTATACTCTTCCCTGGAGGACTACCTCTCCCACTCCCAGCTTTATTCAGTTGCTACAGAGCTGAGGCTTCATTGACTTTTCCCTGCACACTAGGCTAGGAAGCCATGCCTGCTTGGGGGAGATGGGTGGACGTTGGAAGGGAAAAAAAAGAAGGCATCAAATATCTCCAACAGAGGAAGTAAAGAAGACATTTCAGGATATGTCTTCCTGGTGGATTCTGCCTTACTACCACGATATTCACATCAGGATAAGGAGAACATCCATTCAGAACGTCTTTTGAGCTTTGGTGCCCTCTCCTCTCGTCTTTGCTAATGTTAGGAGTTTCTTTGTTGTGTTTGTTTGTTTATTTGTTTTGTTTAGAGACAGGGTTTTTCTCTCTGGTCTGGCTGACTTGGAGTCTGTTATGTAGACTACACTGCCCATCACCTCACAGAGCTCCTTGCTTCAGCGTGTGAGGACTCAAGGGGCTGTCTGCTACGGTGCCCTACAACTGGTAACTCATTCAGTGGCTGATCATATATTTAGACACTGGGCTAAATGGGTGTGTTTCCAAAGTACTTTGGAATTAGCAGAAACCTTGATGCAGAAATCTTCATTTCTGGGTTTCTTTGGGAAATGATACAGCCACTCCACCCAGTAGAGTTCTCAGACGGTGCCTACGGCAGCTGAAATGTAAATTGCTAAGCTTTTTTTTTTTTTTTTTTTAGATAAAGCTGACAGTTGAGTTCTGTGATCAAACTGCACACATACTCCAGTGGCTGCGTAAGGTTAGTGGTCACCACACTAGAGTAAGAAGATGTGAGATTTCCATCATCAATTGGTCCAGGAGTCTTGCTGAGTCATCTCTGAGGCTAGTAAATGCAACTCGGGCAGATTTAGTTGACACTTATCTAAGCTGCTGATGTTTGTGAGACAGTTTACTAGTTCTTCTAGTGCTACACACACACACACACACACACACACTCACTCACACACGGTGGGGGTTTGGGGAAGAAAGAGAAATATTGGTTGATTGATTCCACCACCTTCTAGCATTCCTGTTTATCCACAAAACCCAATGAAAAGGCCATCCCGCTGATTCCCACGTCCCTGGGCCTCTCTTGTCTGTGTCCTCTTCTGTGTTTACTTGACCGAGCAACCCAGCTGACTTGCCGAGCAAGCAGAAGGCTGAAAACTAGGTGCTTCCTAAAACCCCCCTGGGTTTTATGTATTCTGCAAATACCTCTTACAAATGGAAGACCTGTGCTTGGCATAGCCTCTGCGTAGAATTGATAAGGTTCTTTCTAAACACGGCTGACTCTGACACTTGATAGCTGCTGTAGGTGTGAATAAAGTTAGCCAGTTTTGACTGGCTTGCTCAGGGGAAGTTTGCTCTATTTTAAAAGTCAACCCCAAATTATCTTCTGCTTACACAGTCTCTGATATTTATAAAATATGTCTTTTGGGTCATTTAATTTGACACTTGTAAGAAGAAGCATGTAGTCCGAGACAAAATATTTATGAAAGAGGCTCAGGGAGGTAGAGGGGTTTGCCTGTGGTCACACAGTTGGTAGCTGGCAGAGTCAAGCTTTGAGTCAGACTAGATTAGTGGCTCTCTACCTTCCTAATGCTGTGGTCCCTTAATACAGTTCCTTATGTTGTGGTGACCCTCAACTGTAAGATTATTTTCATTGCTATTTCATATCTGTAGTTTTGCTATTTTATGAATCATAATGTAAATATCTGTGTTTTCCCATAGTCTTAGGTGACTCCTGTGAATGAGTCATTTGGTGCCCAAAGGGGTCATGACCCACAGGTTCAGAACAGAACCACTGCTGTAGAAACTGAACTCAATGAGTGTCTTTAATGCTGGACTTGGAGAAGTGGCCACTGTAGTTGGGTGGCATGGGAGCTATTCTCTCTATCTCTTCCTTTCTTTCTTTCTTGGAAGCAGATGAAGATATATATTCAAAAGCAACCAATGTATGTTATTCTAGACCAAACTGAATGTGTTAGTGCTCATGGGTGCTGAATAACTGGTGGGGTCCTTTCTAGAGCAGGCCTCTTTCCAGTTCTCCAACACCCTGGGCCTTTGCTCTGCCCCTTCCCCCACCCCTGCCCTGTCCCTGCTTCCTGTATGGCTGTAACTCTAACAGCTTCTGCTCAAGTTCAGACAGCATTTTGACTCCAGTGACTATGTTACGCCTCTTGTAAAAGCCTGTCCTCTGCTTTTGAAGTGACAAATACAGTCTGAAACACCTCTGTCATCTCCTCATTGTCAGTGGCTTTGAATCAGATCATGATATGCAAAAAGACTAAGAGAAAAGGCTCTTAGGCTAGGTGCAGAGGTCAGAGCAAAGGAGACACTTGTAGACAGAAACTTCAGTTTGTAGAATGTTAGAACACAAGAGGGTGCTTGTTTATTGAAAACATGCTCTGCATAAGATATGTTCTGGATCCAGGTTTGCAGTGTGTGCTAAAGAGGCTTGGTCCTCAGTGTTAGCTTGTGCGGTCATCTGATGGAGAGATTATCAATTGTTGGTACTGAGATGATTACAGAGGTGTTTCAGACTGTGGTTGTCACTTCACAAGCAAAGGGTGGGCTTTTGAGACGTGTACCATGCTCACACAAGCCAGAACGGTGTTTGAACATGAGCAGAAGCCGTTAGAGTTACACAGATAGCAGGGAGAGAGCAAAGCCCTGGGCTGTTGGAGAACCGGAAAGAGGCCTGTGTGCTGCTGATGGTGGAGGGGTGAGGAGGGTGGGTAAAGCTGAGGCAGGGGGATACAGGTATCATTTACCGGGCCTTTGACTTAAGAGCTGTCATCAGCTTTCAAAGCATTTAAAGCAGAGATTACATTATTGAATGCATTCTTGCTTTGGCAGCAGTCTGGAGAATGTTTTGAAGCAGGAAATGGGCGTTTTAGAAGTTCCTGGCTAGAGACGGTGGTGCACGGTGTCGGCAGTTGGGATGAAAAGGAATGGCAAATTCCCAGAGGGATGTAGGAGATGGCAAAACAGCCAGTAAGGTTGCCTTCTGAGTGCTGGTGCTGTAATGGGATGGATGGCAGAGTTGGCCCTGAGGTCTAGAACTTTGAGAAAAGGCTCATCTTGAGAAACATCAGCCTTGGACATCAGAGACATAGCAGAGTTGAGGGCTTGGAGACTCAAGCTGAGAACCAAGCTGGGCTTAGCTGTCAAAGGTATTGGTGTAAGGAATCCCTGGGCATGTGTGAATCCCACCCCTGCCCAGGGAGAAGAGAGGAAGCCAGCCCAGGAGCCAAAAGAGGTGGAGGGACACCCAGAGTACTGGCATATTATGTCACTGTGGCTGAGTAAAAATTATTTTAAAAGAGTGGCCCACTTTTTTATATCTCTAAATCATTTTCCTCATAATGTCCAAATGGATTAAATGGTGGCCCCCATGCATCTCTGGTCCAAGGGACAGTTGGCTCACTGTGTCATTGCGGTTCTAGACGTATGGTTTCAGACAACTGAGTGTCAGAAATTGCAAAGGGGAATTGCATCCGAACTAAAGACACACAGGCTATTTCATCTTGTTATTCCCCAAGCAATATCACATATGAATCATTTATGTAGCATTTACACAGAGTTAGACATTCTAAGCAATCTAGAGATGATTTAAAGTCTACAGGAAATGTGTATAGGTTATAAGCAAATAGTTTTATAGGAGGGCCTGGGTGTCTCTGCAGGGTCCTGGCATCAATCTCCTACGAATACCAAGGGACAACTGTACATCATTTATTCATGTGACAGATTGTGGTGTGTGTGTCATGTGTGTGTGTGTCTGTGTGTGGTGTGATACCAGGAACAATAACCTCTTTTCTTCTCTCCTACGTCACTGCCCTTTTTGGCTGCCACTATGGCCTGCTGCCAATTTGCGTTTACTTCAAACCCAGGAATGACTGAGCATCTGTGGTCTCTGCAACTGTGCAGTTCTACATCAGACTCCCCGGATTGATGCCAGCCAGGATGCTGTTCTGAGTTAACCACATGCAGCTCAACAGTTAGCTGCTGGTGTGTGAGGGAAGCACCAGTAGACGGGACGCTCCCTGTCTAACCTGCTGCCATACTCCTCACTGCTGTTCTCATTGCAGGATGTCTGGTGCTCCTCCGAGTTACTCTTTTGTGGCTCTGCCACCTCGAGCTAAGGATGGTCTGGTGGTATTTGGGAAAAATTCAGCTCGTCCCAGAGATGAAGTACAGGAGGTTGTGTATTTTCCAGCTGTTGACCATGAAGCTGAGAGCAAAGTCGAGGTAAGTGATAACATGTGGTCCCTCTGCTTCTTCCAATGCCGCCTTCTGGCTTTACCTCCTAACCACCGGCGTCTTCCCTGGAAGCCTGCTTACCTTTCAGACGATCCTGTTATTTCGACTACTACCAGTTTTTTCATGCAGATGTGCTCAGAGCCTTAACAACAAGGGCACCTGGAGAATTCTGTGTTCACAATTGTCTTATGGTTAAAGAAAATAATTAATGTAATCCCAAAGACAAATCTGGAAAATAAGATAGATTCATCAAAGTCTGTCTTGCCTCCTTTCTCTCCATAAGAAATCTCGAATGCAGTATCCTCTTGCCTCAGCCCACTGAGTGCTGTGATTATGGGATTATATGGGTACACCACTATAGCTGGGCTGCTTTTTTTTTTCTCAACAGAACCCATATTGTGGTGTCTTACATTTTTTGTTGCTGTGATAAAACACTGTGACCAACCAACTTTCAGAAGGAAGGGTTTGTTTGGGTAAGAGGGGTAAGAGTCCGTCACCACCACATGGGAAAAGCCTGGCCGAGGGCAGGTGTGGCAACTGGGGCAGCAAGCTGAGCACTCACATTTTGAACTGAAGGCAGGAAGCAAAGAGCACTCTGGGAATTGCATGTGGCTTTTAAAACCCCAAAGTCCACTCTCAGTGGCATACTTCCTCTAGTAAGACCATATATTCTAAACCTATCCAAACAGTGCTACACACTAGGGACCTAGCATTCAAACATCTGAGCCTATGAGGACATTCACATTGAAACCAACACACTTGGAGGTCAGAAGTTTCAGTATACACTACATAGACTCCTTCATTGTGTAGCTTTGCATTCTGTGGTCAGCGGCCCCATATTCGTGTCGGACATTGGGTTGTTTTCTAGTTCTTTGCAGCGCTGGATACACGGTAGCCTTTTGTTTCCTCAAATCTATCACAATGTCTTATTTTTGTATTTCTAGCCTGTTAAAGATAGAAATCTCTATAATTGTCCATCATTTTCTATCTTGAATGCTTTAAAATTTCATTTTTATTAGTACTTATTTAGGGTACATGACTAGGAATGAGATTCCAGGTCGAAAGCTAAATAAACATGTGATTCATACTTCTTCCCATTGGTGGTTTACTATTTTGCATGTCTACTAGAAATGCATTTCTACATGTCTAGTAGAAATGTCTACTAGAAAGACAGTGTGTGTCTTTGTATTTCTCGAATGTGTTATTGGACTTTCATGATGGTTGTCTTAGGTTATTTTTAAGTTCAGCTATTTTACCAAATTCTTTTTCAGCTCTGACAGCTTTTGCCATGGATTCTTTTGGAGTTTCCAGGCGTCCTGTTATGGCCCCCAAGGAGGAGTACTTTTGATTCCTACACCTCTGATTACTTTCTTGTCTGTTGTGTTGGCTTCTATCTTGAATGCAGTGGAGACAGTGGTGTCTTTGCAACTGGGCCTGGTTGAGTAGGGAATGCCTGTAGACATCCACATCAGGATGTTGGTGTGGCGACCAAGGTTTGTATAGCTTTACTACATCAAAATCTCAACATACATTCCTATTTGAATGCCTTAAAAATAGGTCAAAGGTATGTGCTGAACTCTGTTGAAGTTCTTTTTTTTTTCTCCCAGTTATGGGGAGTATTGCCTAATTTCTTCCTTTCTATTTCTTTGGTGAATTGAGCCATGAGTTATGCTTCTCAGTTACGGTATATTTATTTGTATGTGTAAATGGTGGTTGTTAAATGATTAAGAATTTGTAAAGAAAAACTGGACTAGTAAGTGAACAAGCTCTTTCTACACCTATACTCCTTAGTATTCTATGTTGGAACAAATAAAAGATTTTTCTCGCATCCTGCTACTTCTTAAAGGTGCGGTTACCAACATGTCCGGTGTTTTCTGAACAACCATTTCTGCTTCAATCTTTTAAGTATACATTAACACCAAAAGGTAACAGACCCTGATGAGGAGCTGCCTGTTTTGAGGAAGGCAGAGTTGGGTGTGACTTGATCTAGTCATTCCTGTACAGGATGGTGGGAGACTGTGTCCTAGAGGGCTTTCAACAGGACCACTTGCATCTTGAGTTGAGTCACTAACTAGTCCGTGTCTCCAACCTTCAGTGGAATTCTCATGCAGGCGAAGAGAAGTGTGAATTTCTCTGCTAAGCTTGTCAGATTCCACTGTCTATTCCTCAGTGAGTGAATACCAGTGCCATTTAGATGGGAATTTTTTTTTTTCAGGAACAGGGCAGACTACATGGATGAAACTTGCTGGCTTGAGTTGTTGTCTTCTCCTGTCTGCTTTCCTAAATATCTTTACCCCACATCCTGACTGTAGAGACATACAAACTGAAACAGTCTTGTAGTTTTTAAAGGTTGGATTTAAATTCCCAAAGGCAGTGGTGTCAAGTACCACCCCATGTATACTTCTTATAAAGTGAAGAGTGTTCCTCGCAGGCAGAGGGATGGTTGGGGTCTGCATCACTTATCTTAATCACAAACATGGATGTTGCTGGTGGCTTGTGATTGCTCTGACCAATGGGCTTGGAGAAGTGGTGATACTGAGCGATGTCCAGGGCTGGATAATAAGACAATGTTGTTCTTTTCTGTCGGTCCATGAACTCTAAGCTAAGAACTGTCATCTGTCCTGTTAGGAGGTATTAAAGTAGTCCACATATGCAAGGCAGGTCCCACATGGATGAAACCTGAGGACTAATAGTCAGCTACCAGTATTAAGTACCCACACATAGATAAAAAACCTTTTGGTTGATGGAGTCCCAGACTGGAGTGGAGAAAGGAGACACAATGTCTGGCTGTTTGCTACTCGCATGCCTGATCCATTGAATCTATGAGCACAATAATTGGTTGTTAATACCATTTGCTTTAGGGATAATTTGTTAAGTAAGCATAGTTTCTGTAATATTATACAAAATCCTGGTATAAAGTTTTACAGGGCTCATGGCTGCTCTGTCAGAGAACCCTGGTTCGAATCCCAGCACTCGCACAGCAGCTCACAAATCATCCCCCACTCCAGTTCCAGGGGATCTGGCACCCCTTCCTGGACTCTTCAAGCAGCAGAGATACTTGTGGTACATAGGCATACACACAGACAAAACACACATAATTCTTTTAAAAAAAAACAGTTAAAAAGAACAAACAGTTTCAGAAAGTCTGTTTTCTTTCTTCTTTAACAAGCTAAGTAGTGACTAACACTCTGCTGTCACATCAAGAATCATCCCAGGAAACAGACATGGTTCTGTTCCCTGGCAAACCCACAAAATATTATCACTCATATGTGCTGTAAGATGAGTCGTGAGCTCTTGCATAGGTAGAGGCGGGGTCGCTGATATCTAACAGTCTGGGGTGCTCCTGACCTCTTCTCCACAGCTCCACACCTATGTCGTGAGCTGCTGCTGCATGCATGTGTATTTGGCAGGAAACTTTAGGGACCTCGTTGGATGAAGTGGGTCTCTGGGGGCCCAGTCGTCCCCCTCTCTTTCTCTGCTTCCTGGTCACCATGAGGTGAGCAGTGGTGCTCGATCATATGCACACTGCCGTGATGCTCTGCTACACCACAGCCTCAGAGACAACAAGCAGAGTGGCCACTCATGGAAGCCTGAGCCAAAGCAAACCGTAGTCACCGGGCACAGGATCTTAGTGGCTGAATTGTCATTGACATTTGTGTCTCAGTCTGATTTTTAGCCTTCCTCTTGCCGCTTTAACTTCTTATAGTTATGGGTCTCCATTTATCCTTGTCACAAGTACAGAATGGCATCTTCTTTTAGATATTTGTTGCTGTGAACCACAACCACTATCATGAGACTTCCACAGATGCACTCTACCGAACAGACTTAAAACAAAACAAAGAAACCTCTGAGAGCGTCTCATAAGAAGCAGTCAGGGGCTGGAGAGATGGCTCTGTGGTTAAGAGCACTGGCTGCTCTTGCAGAGGACCCAGGATCAGTTCCCAGCACCCACATGGAAGTTCAGAATTCCACGTGGTGGCTCCAGTTCCAGAAGATCTGATGCCCACTTCTGACTCCCATGGGCACCAGGCTCACACAGGGTACACAAGTACACGGCGGCAGAACACTCCTGCACATAAAATAAAAATGAACCTAAAATTTACTTTCGATATCATCATTTAATGAAATCAGCATCTCACCCGTCTCATGCTGGTGGAAGCACATGGATCCTGAGATTTGCTTAGAAACTCCCAGGAGGGTGTTAAAGCGGCCTCCTGACATGACAGCTAATACATCCTCCACGTTGCCTCTGCCTTGTTTGTCCACCTACCCTTCTGTCTCTCCCCCCACCCTTCCTCTTCCTATCTGTCATTCCCATTTACCTGTCACTCTGCCTGAGATGCTCAGAGAATAAGAAACGGAGTTCCCCAGCGTGAGAGTCTCAGTCTAAATTTACACTGAATGCCTTTGTTCCAACGCACAGCTTGGGGACTGAGACATCTGGGTTTGATATTCTTTTCAATGAGGATTCTCAGTTTATAACAACTTCTTTTAGGGCTGAAGAATAGGATTCATAAGACTTTTTTTTCTATTTATCATTATGCATAAGAACTGTTGTAGAAATTATTTAAATCCCGCCTGGGGCTTCTACCCGGTCTTTGGTTATTGAGTTCCCAGATAAAGCACACTCCCAGCCTTTATATTTACAACAGGCCTTCATCAATACAAGAGCTAGGCAGCCGCCTACCCTCCATGCTGTCAGAATCTATTTTTCTATCGATAACCCTGAGTTATTATTTACTATGTCGCATCTGGGCTGCTCTTAGCTCCAATTGGGCAGCCCTCAGGGCTGCGCTTTCTTGACTCTTAACTGATGGCTGCTTCTTCTTCCTCTCCTGTACCTTCTTCCTTCTTGTGGTCCTCCTTTCTCCCTAAACCCTCGAAACCTAAACCCCACCCATGTCTCTTCTGCCCAGCTATTGGCAGTCCAATTCACCAACCAGAATTAACTTGGGGGTGGGGTCACAGAGGCAACAGTGGACTCAAGGTCTTGGTGGCCTGCATTTAGCATGACAATTGACAGTAAAAGACAAAACCTCAATAAAGAACTGGGCTAATGATCTCCATGTGATTCTAATTTTAGAGTGTGTCCCACTGAAGTCAGCACCCGAATTTATCTTTGAAATCCCTCTGTGCTGCCTGGGGATGTTGTATTACTGTGAATCTCATGTTTCATCTCTGTCTTAGGGGAAGTATGTGTGCAGTTCTTCCTGGATAGGGAGAGGAAGCAGATGAACAATTTCCTGGGTTATATTGTACTGTGTATGTGTGTCCCTATGTGTGTGTGTGTGTATCTGTGGACACACATTTATTCTTATATGGCTAGATCTTCTATTTAGGAAAGCATTGTACCGACATTAGAATACTATTTCATAAAAAGATGAGTTTTGTACGTAGTGCCCACGAGAATAAATTTTTGTTTTGTTTTGTTTTTCGAGACAGGGTTTCTCTGTATAGCCCTGGCTGTCCTGGAACTCACTCTGTAGACCAGAGAATAAATGTTAATAGCAAAGTTAGATTCTAATACATCCTGAAAGAGCCTGGTGCTCCTTGATAGTGGATCTCAGTCTCCATTATTTTGCAGTTTGTTGCTTCCCTTGTTTATTTTTTTGAAGGCCCATTTTTACTTATGTCCATTTTTTTTTTAACATGGAGGACTTGCAAGGCATTGTAGCCTTTATGAGGCTGTTTCACCTTCATGATTTGGGATGAGCTTTTGGAAAATTGTTTCTCTTCCTTCCCAGGGAAAATGTTTATAAGCAGAGCAGAAACAAAAAATGGATGATGAGCTCTGCATTGTTAGGAATGTTGTTTAGGTGGAGATTATAATTTCTGTTGTGAAGTGTGTGGATGCAAAAACTACAGCTCTCATCTTAAAGGGAATGAGGTTTATTCTGGAACCAAAAATTTGAGTGACCATGACCTGAGGACACATAGTTAGGTTACCCCCAAATTCCATGTTCCAACACGGAAGCAGGTTCATGAAGTTTTATAGTTTTACAGAAAAAAGAAAGTCATGAATCAAGGCAAGTTTAAAATGCATGGTAGGTACATCAGAGAGGTGGTTACAACAAGATGGCGGAGGGGGGAAGCTTTTCTATAGTCTCAGGATGCTCTCTGACGACATATTTAATGTTTGGATTGGTGGAAAGTAGGGAACTGTTAAGCTAATAGATTCTAAAAAGTTTCTATGGGTTATTCACAAGATGTTAGTTCCAACACAGAGGTGGGCAAGGGTTGGCTACTCTGGAAAGCTAGAACTAGCCCAAGATAAGGTTATTAATTAGCCTCTGAATCTGTAACATTCCATCTTTTCCACAGTGCTGCGGTTCTCATAGTCAGTCAATCTCTGTAGACACAGCTTCTTTCCAGGAATTCTCCTTCACAGGTGTGTGTGTGTGTGTGTGTAAGTCTGAACTTTAACTCTGTAGGTAATTTCTTACAACAGCTGAAAACTGTAGCATCAGAATAACTGAACAGAGTTTTATGGCCACTGGCCCAACTAGACGCTGACCTTTGTGTCTTTCTGTTTCCTTCTTTGCAGCTGTAAGATCAAAGCCAGCTCTGAATTGAGAGTGCAGTGCTCACGGCTTTGAGAACATGACTTAGTAGAGGGCTTCCTTCTAACATGCTTCTCTTCCCAAACCCAGTCCTGAGGCCAGGCCTCTGTATTGACCAGCCCAGAGATCTGTCACAGTTTCAGGGAAATGCCAGGCAGCTCTGAAATGTGACCAAGAGTGGTCCTCCGTGCCCTCAGCATCTTCTTTAGAACCCACTGATAAGTCAAAAAGCAGATGTGACTCTGGGCTAAAACAAGCCCCTGCCCTAAGCCTCTGGGATCAGGATAACACTGCATTAAAGATACAAGCCTCTTAATGTTCTTTCCCAAGCCTGCCCGTCTCCAGCCTTTTCTCTTCTGCCCTTGAAGTCTGGCTGACTCAACAGCTCTCCCACAAAGGTCCTCCCTGGTGGTGTCAGGGCTGTGGTCCCCATCTGAGTACAGTAGCGGAGATACAATGGCTGCGTTTCATAAGCTGAAATGCCTATTGTGTGAGTCTGTGTTGGCCTTTCACTGGGTGACAGCCAGAAATAGTATGCCCTGGAAGGTGGGTGGCGTAGGCACCCAGGAAGCTGAGCTTGCCTTTCTGTTTCCATCCAGCCCCACAGGACAGTAGAGGGTTTGCTCTACACAGTGTGGTAGTGCCTGTCATGTGGGGTTTATTGAAGGCCTACCTTCTCTGTCCCTCCCTCAGGTGTCTTCCTGAAGCCACCTGAAAGAATGAGACCTCAGGAGAGGCAAATGCTGACTGACATGGAGAGTGCCCCTCCTGCTCAGGTGCCTCTGCTTCTATTCTTGTGGCTTTGGCACCTGAAGTCACACTCACTGACAGGCTGATTGATGGAAGGCAGGGTGGGAGGGTCTGTGGAGCTGTGGACCAAGCTGTTCATTCCTTTTCTTAGATTCTTCCAAGTGGTATATTTTGTGTACACATGAGTTTGTGTATGTGCACAGTGTGTGTGTGTGTGCATGCGCACGCTGTATTCACTTGTACATGTGGAGACTTGAGGCTGGTGTCAGATGTTTTCCTCAGTCATTTCCACTTAAGTTTTGGAGACAGGGTTTCTCACTGAACATGAAGCCTACCAGTTAGTCAAGACTAGTAGGCATCCCTCTGCCTCTGCCTCACTAGTATCAGGTGCACAGGTGTGCTCTGCTGCAGAGAGCTTTTCCCGGGTGCTGAGAACGGACTCACATCCTCATGCTCGGGTGGCAAGCACTTAATGTTCTGAGACCTCTCTCTAACCTCTGGTCTTGTTGTTGTTTGTTTTACTATAATTTCAACTAGGAATTTTGACTTGGGGCTGCTTTTACCATGATAGATTTCAGGTGCTTTCTGGATCTGTATTCTCCTGGGTGTGTGTGGGTGCGGGGGAACCTCTGTACTTCACTTCTGCTTCTTCTTTCCCTTATTAATATAGCATAGTTGCCAAGATCCATGGATTTTATTTATAAAAATGACTTCTTCAGGGCCAGGTTCTAGATGGCTGGCTGTAGAAAGCCTAGCTAATCGCATCTGTCGTAAACGGCCCTTGTTTCCTGAGATTTACTTTCCCACTGGCACTGCGAATAACCAAGCTGTGTGTGTTTGTGATGCTCACTCCTCCCCAATCCAGCCTCACCCTCAGACGAGCTTGTGATGATTAGCTGTGTTTAGCTGACAGTGAAGCAGAGAGGGCTTGAATAGCTGTCACACAAGGGGCCTTGTCAGGTCAGGGCTCCCGTGGCCTGTGACAAAGAGGCCTCTGGGGGCATGCATTAAGGGTTCCCTGAGGCTCCCCTATGGGGTGGATTTGAAGCACTCTGAAGGGGCTGACTCGACCCATCTGGTCATTTGGGGATCCCCTTCCTTCCTCATCATCTAAATGTGGCTTGCACAGTGTCAGGTTGGCTGCATGGATTTTAACTCCCACAAACACCATCTGGTCTTTCTGATTCAGCATGGGACACACCATTCAGCCCTTACTGGGCCCTTATAGTTCTGCTCTGTGGCACAGAAGCTTCTGTCACTGCTACTGAGGGGATCTTCTTAAACCATGAACACACAAGAAACATGTGGTTTTCTGTTCTCAATTCTGCATGAAATCTCCACTGCCCAGACCATTTTAAGATTACTTCAAATGTCCCCTACTTGGTAGGGTGGCCAACTAGACGTATTCTCCCTTATACTTTCTGAGGCCTTTCTCTTCTCTCCTTCCCTACCAAAAAAAAAAAAAAAAAAAAAATCCATTGACTTGTCTGGAGAGATGGCTCAGAGGTTAAGCACTTGCTCCTCTAATAGAGGACCTGAGTTCAGTTCCCAGCATCCACATGGTGGCTTACAACTATCTATAACCTCAGTGCCAGGGGATATTACACCTTCTGCTATCTATGACAGGTCCTGAATATATGCAGTGCACACACATACATTCGGACAAAAGAATCATACACATTAAATAAAAATAAATCCTTAGAAAAGCTCATTAATGATTACTAAGTTCAACCTCGGGATGTGTTAATAATCTGGGCAACAAAAACATCTTTACGAGTGGAGCTGACATCCTCGCTGAAGGAGGCAGCGGTTGTGTAAATAACACATATAATTAAAACATCAATTATATGGAACAGAACAGAAAGCATGGTAAAGCTGACCAGAAGAGCGTCACAAGATACCGTGTGTATGAAATACATAGGCCTCTGTGACATGTCCTGAAGTCATCCTGATCGTGGTCACCATTTGTGCATGCTCCTTCTCCTTCCCAGTCACAAAGCAGGGACTGGCCTCCATGATGTCATCCAACAATAGTAAGTATATGACATAAATGATCTTGGGGCAAGGCAGAAATGAAAAACTAAAGGGAATACGGGCAGGGATTCTGGTTGAAGCCTCTTGCCAGCTGAAAGTCAGAAATTCCACTGTGATTTACAGCATCTGCTGTAAATGCAGCCTATATGGCGACATTACTTCTTATACAGATACATTTCAAATATACATACTAAAATGGCAATGAACCGTATTTGAGGACCACAACAGTTAACATTAATTATCAAACTTGCTAGGATCTAGAATCACCCAAGAGACAATCATCTGGCCATGCCTCTGAGAGAGTATATAGGTTGGGCTAGCCTTTGATCACGCTTTTGAGAGTATCTAGGTTGGGTTAGCCTCTGACCATGCTGGTGGGGGAGTGTCTAGGTTGGGTTAGCCTCTGACCGTGCCTGTGAAGGTGTATCTGGATTAGACAAGTGGACAGAATTCTGGGTTCTGGTCCTGCACTGCGTGAACAAGGGAGAGGGAGCTTGCCCCAGTGTCTCTGGTTCTCTGATTTCCAACTATGGACCTAGTGTGAACAGTTGCCTCCAGCCTCTGCACCAGGACTTTCCTGTTGTGGCTGACTGGACCTTGTAACGGTGGGCCCAGATAAACTCTTTGCTTATTTGTCTGGATACAAAGTTGCTTTCTTTTTCTTTTTTGGTCAGGATGCTCTGTCACAGCAATGAAAGAATAACTAGGACAAAGGCCAGCATATCAGGCTTGAGCCAAGCCTTTCTTCTGCCACCCACCGTAATCTGCAGTTTCCAGAGATTCTCAGTACAGGGGTCTCTTAGCCTCCTGGAGCTTCTCATGTGACTCAGGTTTATTTTAGAGTCCTATTCAAGACACCCCCAGAGACACCCTATAATCCCATTTAGAAGAAGCAGGAAGGAAAAAAAGTACTTCTTAGCAGCCTTTTGAGATGCAACTTGACAGCAGCCACCGTTCTCTGACTGCCGAAACAATTCTCCCTTGAGAAGCTAAGTCCCACACTTGAGTATGTCTTCCGTTTTCCTTCTATACTAAGCTCAGCGCTTACATCTCTACTAAGATCTCTTAATTAACTCCAGCTCTGCCTCAACCTGACTTGTCCTGAAATTCTTTTCTGTTCCCAAATCAAGAATTGTACTTCCCCCGAGTCACTGGGGAGAACTCTTGGGTCTCTGACCCGTGCCCCACTGCCCTGGCGGCATCTCTGAGAGTAGAGGGCGCTCTGTAAATAGTTGAAAATGAGTGTGTAAAAACGAACCGAGGACAAATTAATAAAACCATTTTGTATTTTAACTTTTTTCCTATCTCAAAAAAAAAAAAAAAAACAACCCAGCAACAATGATTCTCTATATTAAGAAGCCACAGCTCCTTCCGGACTCACTCATTCTTTTCAAGATAAAATTTGTCACTGTGTCTTTGGGGAAGGAGTTTTGAAGAGTCTAGGCCAGTGCCTGGGTTAGACAGGCTTTTATCAGCATAAAGCTACTCCGGGTAGGTAAGCTTTACAGGGAAAAGATTGATTTTGGCTCCCAGTTTTTTTGGGGGGTCCCAGTTTTGACTGTTGGGTCTGTGGGAAGGCATACCATTAAGGCAGAAGCATGTGGTTAAGAATCACCTACATCAAGACTCAGGGATTAAGGTAGAAAGAGGCCAGAGTCTATAGTGCCCCTAAGAACACCTCTGGGGATCCAAGGTTGCACCTCTTAAGGACTCCAAGACATATTTTGAAGCTTTTGCTACAAAATGACAGCTCTTTGTCTGGACCCAGAGGTAACTGAAAGCAGGAGAAAGACCTTTGCCTTGGTTTCTGTCTTTTCACTTTGTGTCAGATCCCTGCCTACCAATGCGCATGGCCTGGCCTGTCAGTCACTCCAGGTGTGTCTGACAGTGGGGGTCAAAGGAAGCCATCCAGATAGGACCACCAACAACCTCAGCTCAGGTAGAGCTGGATGCTTGACTCTGCCACACAAAGGAGTTTCAGGATGAGCCAGAGTGAAGCAGACTCAGTAAGTTTAATAGGCATTTAGGCAGGGATTTGTACAGGAAGCAGGTAGGTAGTGTACAATCTCAGAATAAAGATGCTGCCTTCTCTAGGGACTCGGGATTTATGCGGCTGTGTGCTTGATCCTGAGGCTAAGTTTCATTCCTCAAAGGATGCAAGTTACGAGATTTAAAGATTAAACAATGCTTAAAATTAAAGATTTTCAAATTAAGGGAACAATATGAGATGATGTGGTTTTTATATATCAATAATTTCTCTTTGTAAGTGCAATTACATTTGTAAAAGAGAAATGTTAGGTCTTAGGGATGAATGAGAGAGGAGGGCTAGTTCAGGGGACCTCAGGGGTACAAAGCTTCTGGGCTTCAGTAAGCACCAGTCGTTCGCTATTTATTTTTATTTTATGTGTGTAGGTGTTTTGCCTGTACATATATCTATGTCCCATGTGCATGCCTGGTGGCCATGGCAAGCAGAAGGAGGCATTAGATGCTCCGGAATTGAAGTTACAAACAGGTGTGGGCCAGTGGTGAGCCACGATGTGGGTGCTGAGAATTGAACCCAGATCCTTTGAAAGAGAGGCCAGTGCTCTTAACCACAGAGCCATCTCTCTACCCTCCTCATTTGTTGTCTTGAATATTCTTGTTTGACATGCTTCTAGGAAAGTACACAGGTCATTTTGGCCTTACCAGTTGTGTTGAAGTTTCTGGGCTCTCACAAGGCAATCTAGATCCCGGAGTGAGGGGCTTTCCCCCTCCCTTTTCGTGTCCTTTTAAGTTTCTCTGTCTTATTATTTGTCCTTACGCTGCTTTGCCTATCTTCCTTCCTGAAAGGATGAGTGGGCAGAGGCCATGTATTGTCTTAAACCTGCAGTCCCTTTGAATTCCAGGAACAGCAGTGCCTCACTCGATGACCACTTCCCAGAAGAAGGCAATGCTGAAGCCTTGGACACAAGTGATCACTTCCTGAGAACCAACTTGTCCCATAAGCAACGAGTCTTTCTTAGATCACCTTCCAGAATCAGCTGAGACAGTGATCAACAGACTGTACCTCAACTTTCTGTATTCCCCGTCCTCTTGTATGCAGATTCTCTCCTCATTAAAACCTAGAGCTCACTGGTAACCTGAAGATGAAGTTGGGGGTCACTGGACTCTTCCCAACGTTCTCTTTCACCGTGGCTGCCCTTTTTAATTGGCACATTGTATAGGCAGCTGAGCTTAGTCTGCTGGGGCTCCTGGAGCTGGGGAGACTGCCCTAAATGTCTGGTGACAGATCCCATCTCCCAGTAGTACCACCCTCGGGATCAAGCCTTTAACACATGGGCATCAGGGGACATTCCACATGAAGCCATGGTAATGCAGAACTGCTTGCTTTGTACACTGTAGTGAGTACATTTTGAAGATGGACACTTCAGTTCTGTTTATAGAAGCATGGAGGCATATAGCTGTGAGCCCTGCTGGGTCAGCTTTCTGTTTTTCAAGAGTCCTTTTTAAGAACAAATTATTTTCAGCAAGTAATTCAGGGAAAACATTTCAAGAGTGTTTTACTGTCAGTTTAACACAAACACACACACACACACACACACACACAGAGCGCATGCGCACGTACATACCTCTCAAGGGTTTCTTGGCAACCTCTGGGATTAATTAACTTTCAGTTTCCAAAAATGTATCAGGCAAAATAATATTATCCCAGTGCTGAGAAATACCTGGTGCAGAGGCTAAAGTCATGGCTGCAGCCATGGCGTGTGTGAACTGCCTGTGTTTCACACAGACCTAGGGGCTACAGGGAATCACCGCAGAGTGATTGACTATGTGGGCTGCATTCAGTTCATGAACGGCTGTCCTGAATTGAGAAAAAGAACATGATCTCAGGCTATCTCAGGCTATCTCAGACTATCTCAGGCTATCTCAGGCTATCTCAGGCTGCCTTGGATCCAGTGCTTTCAGCCTGCCAGTTTGAAATGAAGATGGAGCCTGCAGCTAGCCTAGTGCTCCCACACCACAGACAACATACACAGAGCATGTTACAGGCTCACAGAAGGTCGTCAGGAGACCCCATGGATAACTGAGTGCCGCCACCCAGTCCTCTGGGTGGAGGTGGGGGATGGAGAGAGGCGTGCTGTGGGAAGAGAGAAGGAAGCAGAGTAGAAATGGCTGTTCACATCCAGGGGCTGTCCCCGCCATGGTCTCAGGCCTCTTCCCACGTCTGTTGGATCAGCATTACTGCATTCTTCTTTTTGTGCAACAGTTTGTTTGAAGGAAAGATGCTCATTGTTTTGTTGTTGTTGCTGTTTTGCTTAATTTACTTATGAAGCAGGATCTCATATAGCCCAGGCTGGCCTTGAACTTACTATGTGGCCAAGGCTAGCTTTGAACTTCTGATCCTTTGCCTCTACCTCCCAAGTGCTGTGATTACTCATGCATGCCACCATAACTGATTTATGGAATCAAACACAGGACGTTCTGGATGTTAGGAAAGCACTCTGCCAACATCCCCAGCCCACGGCAGAAGGATCCGAGGTTAAAAATACCTTACGTACGAGTCGTTCGATTAGGCTCAGGTCCTTGGAGTAGTGGGAACTGTGGCTCCATCAATGGTGAAGGACACCTCACCGGAAAGTAGGAGAGTCCAGTGGTTAGGCAGGGGACTGAGTGTATGTGAGGACGCCTTGTTATTTGGAAGTACAATGGCAGCACTGCTTCCAGGTCTCCTTAACTATACTGCTGAGACCATAGGGTGACAAACCCCGGGGAAGGGATCACCTTAAGGGGCCCAGAAGTCCTGTTTTGGTTTGCGTCAGACAAAGCATCTGCTTACCTGCTCTCTGGGTCAGGTTTCTGGGTAAAGTTTCCTTTGAAGTTAGAGATCTATGATTTCTAGAAAGTTTGGAAACCACTGAGATATCTGGGGTTTTGTATGTGAGGAGGAGGTTTTCTGGGGGCCACACGGGATGGTGAAAAGAGAAGGGCGGTGCAGTGGTCAGCTCCACACCTGGCTGACGGTGATGCTGTGGGGAAAAAACTCTGTGAACAGACCAGCTTGAACAAAGCACAGGGGTGCACACCACAGGAGCCCCCAGGCTGCCCCGGGGTGTCCAGAGGCTGTATTTGGGGTCTTTTACTCTCTGCTCTGTAACTAATACGACGGTCCAGCTTAGGTACCGAGGTGGAGACTGAGAGGTTTCTGACAGATGACTTTGACACCTTCTTGTTCATTTTCCTTTACAGTGTACTTACATCTCAATTGACCAAGTTCCCAGGACCCACGCTATCGTGATAAGCAGACCTGCCTGGCTCTGGGGGGCAGAAATGGGAGCCAATGAACATGGGGTATGCATAGCCAACGAAGCCATCAATGCCAGGGAACCAGCCGCTGAGACAGAAGCCTTACTGGGGATGGATCTGGTCAGGTACATCTGGAAAAACTGCCAATTGGGAGTGGGAATTAATGTTTTTCTGTATTTCTTATATTGTAAGAAGCTGTATTTAATGGAATTCTAAGACGATGGGGAAAATAGAATAGATGGCAAAGGAATATTATTTGTCAATAAAACATAGTTAAATACTGCTGTGTGTTACGAATAGGATCTTGAAAACTTGATAAACACTAAGTGAAAGCCATCAGGTACAAAGGCCACCTGCGTGAGTCATAGAAGTTATAGAGGCAGGAAGTAGATGAATGGTGCTCTGGGGTTGGGATGGGGTAGGAGGGTGTCTTTGGGGATAATGAAGATGTTTTAAACTTAGGTTGTGGTTAGGTAGTGGTTATACAACTTTTTATATAAACTGTTTTAGTAGAAACCCTGAAATTAAAGAATAATATCTTTAAAACATGTCTTTAAAATTTGTCATTTACAAGCTTATGTTTTGAACCTTTATAAAGCATATTTTAAATACAATTCTATTGTGCTAGAAACTATAATAACATACAAGAAAACAATAAATATAATGGGTAAAATATTAAAAGAACAAAGAACTCAGATGGAACACTCCCTCTTCTGTCCGCCTCTTGGTGGTCTTTCTTGCTTTCCCCCTGTTTTCAAACACATGGGCCAGAAGAAGCCAGATTTGGCAGCTGGGGGCTGTTCTTGGTCTCTGGTCACCCCTGTGACACAAGTACAGGGGAGTGGCCCTGGCACGTGACGGTGATGGGAGGCTGAGTGCTGAGAGAATGAAGAGAACAGAGTGTGGGAGAGAACACGACTCCTCTGAAAGGGAATCACAATGTCACTAAATGAAGATGGGACCGGAGGGCATGGCTTTCAGAGGGGAGTGGATGGACACACCAAGTAATGGTAGTTCTCTGTGCTAAGTCTCCTCGGCTTCTGTCAATATGAAGCCTATATTGGACAGCTTTAGAACTTCCTTTCTTTCTTTTTTTCCTTTTTTCTTTTTGTTTGTTTTTCGAGACAGGGTTTCTCTGTGTAGCCCTGGCTGTCCTGGAACTCACTCTATAGACCAGGCTGGCCTCGAACTCAGAAATCTGCCTGCCTCTGCCTCCCAAGTGCTGGGATTTAGAACTTCCTTTCTAAAGCTAATTTTCTAAGAAAAAAATTTGAGGTTTGGACAATTACATTTCTAGAGGAAATTGCTCATTTACCCAGAAGCCCCTTATGAACCATGACTTTTGCCAGCCCCGAGTAGATCTGTTAGGGACAGCCCTTGGGAAGTGTGTCTGGGTCATTTTCTTTTCTTTTGTCTTTTTTTTCTCCTCTTTCCCTCCCTCCCTTCCTCTGAGACAATGTTTTACTTTGTAACCCATGCCTACCAAGCCCAGTACTGATGATCCTCCTGTCTCAGCCTTCTGAGTGCTGATTTGTTAGTCTGGGTAAAATAAGAACTGGAAAAAAAAACCAAAGGCAGAAAAAATTTTATATGTTCACCTGTTTTTCTCTCCAAAAAACAAAAGAAAATAAATAAAACAAAACAAAAAAAAACAAAAAAACATGTAGAAACCAAGTTTTGGGTTTGTTTTTTGCAGTTCCCTTAGTGTGTTTTTCTTTTAAATAAACTTCTACATTTAGTAGAATTCCCCAAAATGAAGAATCAGCAACAAAAATCATCCCTAAGGCCTTCATCTATGGCTTTGTAATAAATAGTTTTTCAGTCTCGGACCTAGGGAGTTGGCAGAAATCCTAATCCTAAAAAGTTAGATTTGAGTGTTGGCGGAGAGCACTTTTCCTTGCAGAGTGCGCCTCATCATCCGGAGATTCTCCACCCTGTGAGCAGTGTGACCTGCTCAGTCTCAGTGTGCTCTTCACTCTCTGCCATGAAAAAGCTCACGGCTGCAAAGAGACTGCAGTCTGCTTACAGGGAGAGGATAACAAACTGAACAGCACAGAGTCTTTTAAAAAAAAATCAAACCAAGAGGAACAAAATTATTTTTTTAAACTTTATTATAAAAAGCTTCACAAATAAATAAATAAATAAATAATGTCACCCACACAATTTAATCAGACAAAAGATCTATACAACTTAATGAACTTATATACCAGTGGTTCTGGACTTTTCTAATGCTGAGACCCTTTGATACAGTTCCTCATGCTGTGGTGGCCCTCAGCCATAAAATTATTTTTGTTGCTACTTCATAACTGTAATGTTGCTATTGTTATAAATTGTGATGTAGTATCTGATATTCAGGATATCTGAAAGGGTTGTTTGACCCCAAAGGGATCGAGAGCCACAGGTTGAGAACCGCTGTTACATTGTTAGGTGTAAGTTACGAATGAGGATATCAACCTGTTTTATTTTAGTTATGATTTTGCCATGAATTATTTTTGGTTTTTGTGGTGGATAAGTACATAAGATATAACCAATACTCCAAGTGTAAAATTTAATGGGAAGGGACACAGCATCCATGTGAATGTCAATTTTAACTGAACAGCACTAAGGGCGACTGAAGGTGACAGAGAGAGGAAGCAGGGAAATCTGGGATATGATCACAGAAGTGGTACAAAATTCCAGAGCTAGCCTTCCACAGACGCTGCAGGGTGTGAATTTCAGAGCTAGCCCTCCATAGACACTGTAGGGTATGAAGTCCAGAGCTAGCAGCATTCCATAGACCCCTGCCCTGGGGCACTTGGCATGGTCAGGGGAGAGAGATGTGCTCCAGGTGGGCCCACAGGACTGAAGGGTAGGGACAGAGAGGATGTGTTTGGAGGATGATGATTGCTCTGAGAGTTATCAATGTCTGGGATAATAACAAATGCAGAAGTAGATAATGGCTGACCAGAAGCCATTTAAGTTGACACCTCCCCTGGCTTAAACACAGCCATTGTAATAAGTATAGGATGACAAATCCCGTGATGCTGGCTACTTCTTGGAGGGGCACACAGTCTGTACCTAGAGTAGACTGCTAAGTTCAGGGTCAAGGTCAAAGTCTGGTCCCAGCTTTAAAATGGCTAAACCTAATCTTTCATAGCAAGCAAGTCCTATGAGTGTCTCCTGAGCCCCAATGTTAACTGGGGAGCTGTGGATACTGTAGCTCGAAACCACAGCGCTGTGAGTGGCAAGGTTCTGGGGCAGCAGTTTTCGAAGCAAGGCTCCACAGGAACACTGCCCAGGAGCCTGCTAGGAGGGCAAGTTCACCCCCTACAACACACAAACACACACACACACACACACACACACACACACACACACACACTCTGTACATGGGGTTGGCCCACAGTCTACGTCAGCAAGGCAGATAGAGCATAGGGCAGAGAATACACTGCTGCACAGCTGGAGCTCGCCTTCCTCATGGTGCTCTGTCTCTTCCAGCTGTTACTGTTAGCAGCATCATTTCTTGCGCTGTCCTTGTTTGTCCTCTGTGCTTGGCTGCCAGCTTCCTGGGCAGCTCCTGGAAGAGCAGGCTATTTATATTTCACATGCTACTTCAAGTGTCCATGAGACTGCGGCTGGTTATTCAAAGAATATAGCTGTTCCCCGTCTGCATCCTCTGGTCCTTTATACCTCTCATCCACACGTCAGCTCCAAGAGACATAACTGAGTGACGGCCTCAGTTTAATAGGCACCGTCTTCAGGGTAAAGGTATAATTTGCATGTGCTTCTTAGAGGTGTGTAGGAATGGAAGCATTAAGCAACACTTGTTATAATTCATTCTTAGTGGTAAAAGCCAAGCTTTATCTGCTCCCTTGCCTCTCCTCCCTCCCTCCCTCTCTCCCTCCCTCCTTCCTTCTTTCCTTCCTTCCTTCCTTCCTTCCTTCCTTCCTTCCTGTATCTCTGAATAGTCCTCCCCCCAGCACCCCCAACACCAAGAGGCATATAAACACACACACACACACACACACACACACACACACACACACACACGTTTTGCTTCTTAGTGACTTTGGATCCAAATACCAAGCAGCTGGCAGGAGCTAACATTAAAATGGGGGGGGGTCATCAAGGTGTCTCTTACACCTAGACTCCATTAAATCTAAGGTCTATTTGTCCCGATGAAGCCTCTTGGCCTCCATCATGATGAGACGCAGGAGGCATTTGGATCCCATTAGTTAGACAGAGTATGCTGGGAATACCTAACAATCAGCTAGAAGTGGGGTTGGGGTGTCAGCCCTAAATTGTGGCTTTCCCAACACCTGAGGTGTAAAGATGTGAGGATTAGCAGCTAGCTCAAAATCCCCCAGGTTTAACCTCTGTTCTCCGAGTAGGTGGGATGCCAGCTGGCTCCGGAGAGCGCTGCTTTCTGGTCATGTGCTGTATCTGACCCTTACACGCAGGTTTCATCCTCTTCTTCTTCTGCAGACTCCCCCGCCCTTCATTTCATGTGTCTGTGTGTGCAGTGTGCGCGTGTGTGTGGAAGCCCAAGGTCCGAAATCTTCCTACATCACATGGCTCCCTCATTCTTTTAGGGAGGGTCTCTCAACAAGATCCAGAGCTTTCCGGCAGAGCTAGCCTTACCAGCCAGCTTGCTCTGGGTGTTCCTCTGTCTTTGAATTCCCAGGGAGGTGAAGTCATAGGTGAGCACCCAGCATTACATAGTATCCGAACTCTGGTCCTCTGAGCCATCGTCCTGCTGACTGACTTTTCCTACTTCTAACTGAGTTTGGCATTGGCACTAAACTGGGCCAGTCTCATTGTCTCAGAGCATCTTGTCATTCTAAACACAACCCGCCAGCTGCTCCTCGAGTCGGAAATCTTAGAAGGTCTTGAAAGAAAGTTGAGGAAAAGTTAGAAAGGTGTGTGGTTTTTGAATAGGTTCTTAGCAAACGTGGGAGCTCACAGGTGATGGGAAAGAGGGAACACCGGTACAATTAAAGTCGTTATTTCCCTAACAGTCTTGGGAAACTGACTTTATATGTGCTATTTCATTTAACACTCATAACGGAGCCAAAGAGCTAGGTTTTCTAGTTCCTTATGGTAGATGAGCAAACCAGAAATTAGGGAAGTTAAGTGGCTTGCCCATCACACCAGGGCTATGTGGTGGCTGATCTCAGAATACCAGGGTACCACTTCTCTCCAGATTAGATCAAGTTTTATTTCTTCCAGTGAGACAGAACACTGAGATGAAAAGGACTCAAAAGGTCTCAAACACCCTTTCCCCTGTCAGAAGGCGAAATGACAGCAGATTCCGTTTTTAGACAGAGTTGGCGTTTGCTCCTCATGCGGGAACCCAGGCAGCCTTCACTCTGGAGAGCAGAAAGCTCCCAGCAGGCAAGGGTGGAGCACTGGCTTTTACAGAGCAGAGATGGAAAAAGAGAATAACATGGGGAATTAAAAAGAAACCCATTAGCGTTAGGTGACTCCAGGTTACTTTTCTGTAAGGGTTACAGCTACAGGGACGTCCTTGTGCTGACTCAGGCAGACTAGAGTCCGTTGCTCGTCAAAGAGGGGTAAGAGTGGAATATCCCTGTCCTCAAAAGCTCCAGTCATGGAATCTTTAGCATATGCAACTCTGGTTTGGTCTGGACTGGCCAGCTGAGTCCTGTCACAGGAGCTCAATACAAAACAGTGACCTTCTGTAAATTTGAAAGTTCAAGTCCACACTGCACATAACAACTACTTACTACTTTTTTATAATCCATGTGGAATGCTGTAGCAAAGTCATAACAGCCTGGGAGGTTTAAACGACAGATAGTTTGTCTTTCAGTTCTAGGGGCTTGGAAGCTTGAGATCACAGTGCCAACAGGTCCCATCTGAGGTACAGAAGGCCAGAGCACAGAGAGGGCAACCTTTGTGTCTCTTTGCTAAGGACCCTGATCTCGACACAGACTCCACCCTCATGGCCTAACCACTTTCCAAAGTTCTAATTGCCCCATACAGGAGAGGTGGCTTCGGTACTTGAAGATGGGCACAAACTTTCTGTCCTTAGCATCATCCTGAGTCCAGCCCTTGCTAAAGGCTGAGAATCTTTTAAATGTCCAAAAGACTACAAACCAGAGGGACCGTGAGGATGTGTTGGTAGGAAGGGGGAGGGTAATTTGCAAAGAGCCCTCTGAGAACAGAGTTCTCTAGCGGTGGTCTAGCAATTAGTTTCGTTACTTGCACCATAATAGCAGTTGTTTGCCAAACTCAATCTAGTTTGGGGGTGTAGAGGGGAGCCCCTTCTAATCTACAGAATCATAGATACAGCAAAGCTCAGGGAGCAGATTTCTAAACCAAAGTGTGGGTGCTGTCTGAGATGGTCTTTCAGGCCATGAACCTCATTTCTCTCCTCTCACAAAACCAAGAATCGAATTCAGGAGCATCTAACTCTCAGAGTCCGAACAACTTGGTCAAAGCACTTTGGAAGGATGTAGGTGTTTGAATGAGGCTCGCTTAGGTCCTTCCAACCTGTCTCTGTCTTGGTCTTTATTAGGCTAAGGTACAGCCACTAAGTCAACTTAGGCTTGGGTCAGAAACATGTTCATTTCATTTAGAAAATGTGCACCAAACCTATCTAGGAGGTAAGAACAGGTGAGGGTGGCTCGAGAACATGCCTTAGGATGCCGGGTGGTCCCTCCTGTCCAGTGATTTGGATTCATGTGTACCTCTTGAACTCACACTTTGAAGCCCAGCTACCCTATTTGTAAATTCCGTGGCTCAGGATTCTCTCTTATTACTCTTTGAAGGCTCCACGTGGTAAATTATGGCTCTGTAATCAAGTCTTCCTAAATAAGCTTAAAAGGAGCCCCGTCAAGTGAATTGGTATACGATGCTCTAACCATGAACATAAGCCAATTACAGAGCTCATTCTCCAGCTTGCAGTTGTATTATCCTTTCTTCTCCATGACAGCACAGTGGGGCATGCCTTAAGACACATTCAGTTGGGAGAGTTTAAATAGTCATTACTTCTCAAGTCATGAATTTATCAGGGACAGGCTATGTCTCAACCTTAGTAGCTTGTCACTCGCTCTATGATGTGAGTGCCTATAGTCAGAGTAACAGTCCAACTGAAAGGATGAATAAACGAATGACATGCACCTTATGTGCCATCTTCTGTCACCTCAGCTTGAGGAGGTGGTAGTGTGTGCTTATCGCCAGTATGAGGACAAACAGCCATTAAAGGTCACATGACTAAGGTCGTATTGCCGTGGAGTAGCATGACAGGAGCTGGAGCCAGGTCCCGTGCTCTCTGAGTTTCTGGGCCACAGCGTTCTACCTGCTGAAGGTGATTGGTTACTAGTGTGGCTCCACCATTAGGGGTGTGTGTTTTCACGTTTATTATCTTGTAGCACCCTGGCGACTTGGACACTTTTTACAGAAGGTGTAGAGCTGAAGTTCATATCTATTATGCAAGCTGTCCAAGGTCACACAGACGGAAGTGTCTGTACTCTCCTTGACAGGTTTATTCACTGATAGAGCTGGGGAAAGAAGATGTCTAGCTCACTTTAGACGGAGTCTGTGTCCTTTTGATAGCTGATGCTGTAAAGAACATCAGCTGATACAGCCTGATGTATAGGAGGGGGGTGCGAAGAAAAAGAACCAGTCATAGATAATCTGTTCTTAGTGAGATCTCTGAGCAAATTATGTGCCCAGAGGACAACGGCTGGCAGCTGAACACTTAGAACCAGTTTTCTCAGTCTACTATAAGATGCTGTAACAAGACACCTTAAATGGGATCGTTATAAACCACAGAGATGTATGGGCACAGTTTTTGAAACAGGGAAGTCCAAGATCAAGGTACCAGTATTTAATGTCTAATGTGGATGCATTCTGATTCATACACGGCACCTGTTTACCGTGTCCTCCAATGGTGGCTCTCCGAGGAGGCCTTTTTTATAAAGGACACTATTGGCACTAATGAGGGTGCCAATCCCATGACTCCATCATCTCCCGGAAGACCTACTGCCTAATACCATCTTATTGGTGCTAGGTTTTCAACATGAACTTTGAAGAGACACAAATAAGCTATAATAGTACCCAAAATACCCACTGTAGAATAACCGTTGATCCAAGCTAGGGAGATTTCCTTCTTCTTAGGCAAGTAGTCAGGAGGGAGCTGGACAGTTATACGGGACATATGATCAGCCAAGAGCAAGAAGGGGCTCACCTTCCAGTACAGAGAATGCAGCCACTGGTCCCTGATATTTCTATTCTTATGAAAGGCAATCAAATCTAAAGACAGTAGAACACGTTTCCGCAATTTTTTATTGGATGCGTCAGAGAGGCGTTCTGAGTTAAAGTACTATCAAGAAGTTCATATATTGGTCTGAATATTTAACATGTTTGTACATATTGGCATGTTTCCCAACTTAACCTTGTCCCAGCCTTCCCTTGTTATGATAACGATCACGTGGCCTGAAATGACAGAGGTATACTTATGATTTCCTTCAGGCTTGGTTTAGAACGAGGGACAACAGCTAAAGAAGCCTTGGACATCATTGTTTCCTTATTGGATGAGCACGGACAAGGTGGAAATTACTATGAAGACGCACACTCCTGCCATAGCTTCCAGAGTGCATATCTGCTGGTGGATCGCGACGAAGCCTGGGTGCTGGAGACCGTAGGGAAGTATTGGGCTGCTGAGAGGATCACAGGTGAGGAGGTACAGGATAAAGAGTTTTGATGATAGGACACGCTGAGGTGGTGTTGGTCAGACATGCCAGGCTGGCCCGGAGGAGCGGTGCTGCCGTGCAGCATCTTCTGGGCATCCCTCTTCGGGCTTAGGCATGCCTTTCTCTTCCAGGTACCTGCTTCTAGATATGTATCTGGAGTCTCCCGGAGGTATGCCAAGACTCAGAAAGTACACATCTAATCTTTTTACACTTCCTGTTTGCTTTTTGGACATATCTATCGATAAACCATGACTACGGGTTAGGCAAGAGAATGAGGAGTCTTGGATCACAAGAAGTCAACAAATCCCTTATCATTCCCGGCTCCATAGCTTCTTAAGCTTAGACTTGTCCTTTAAAATAGAAACTTGAGTCTGTGAGGACTATTGAGTACCACTGGATGCCAGACAGGTCACATGTCCAAGACTCCATCCCTAGAAGGACATCATGAACTTGGCCATCTACATGAGAAGTGCCCCTCTGGTTCAAGCTGTTTCTTGTTTCTGGTTCAATGCCGAGACAATGTACGACCACTCCAGTGTTCTCCCTCAGATTCCCAATGAGATAGAGTCCTAGAATTGGTTAAAGGGCTTCCAAAAGTCCTAGACAACTCCAAAGAAAACTGTTCATTGGTGGTACCCTTGCACTCCTTGTGACAAGATGATAAATCCACACCCTGTCCATTAACGTTCTCCTTTACCAAGTTCCAGGCATCTCCGGCTAGTAGGTCAACACATTGACCTCTTCTTGAGCCTCTACACCACTGCATACTTTTGTTCAGCTGAGTTTATTATGAAGTCTTTGTTAGTCAATTATGAAAGATATTAGGTATGCAATCTGCTTGCTACCCCAGTTTTTAGAAAATCAGAACCAAATCTGACCGTAGCCAGATCTTGAGAGTCACTGGGAGTCAAACCTGGTTTTGTGCACAGGTTCCAGTGATGGAGGCTTCCCCGTGATTAGCACATGTTCCATGCACAAAGTTACCTGCTGACAAGAGGTAGACCAGTTCTCTATGTGCGTGAAGACTGTGTCCTCTTATTCTCACACGATGTGGAACGGCCTAGCAGAGCCATCAGGGAGTTTTCCTACCTCCACGTGCCCAGCTCATCTCTCAGGGCCTGTGCATGATCCCTGGTCTTAGAGCATTTGCAGAACAAAAGGTTCCCCCCTCCCCACCCCCAGACCTCCAGCTCCCCTTCCCCTACAGGAACTTAAAACTGCTTTACACAAACCTCCCTAGTATAAAGTGATGCTATCAAATGGCTCTCTCAGGAAAGCAGATGGGCTGTGCTTCAAAGCAGCCCAGTTGCTTTTAAGTAGAATCTAAGACTTTTTGATCTGTAACTGCATTCAGAAGCAGGGCTTCCTTCAAAGTATCGCTCATAAAGGTCCATCTCTACAAAATGAGTGTTGTTTTTCAAAAAAAGTCACCTCCCCATCTGTTTCATGTTCTTTGACTCCAGCAGCACTAGATCTATGGCAGTGGGGATTATTGAACTCTGTCCTCTTAGTTCTGATTCCTAAAAAAACAAGTGTCTACTACAAACCAACCCTCTAGGAAAATAACCTCTGTGGAGTACTCAAGAACATTTCTTTCTTTGAGTAGCTTAGTATGAATGGTCTCAATATCACTTTTTTGGGGGGGATCATAACTGTTTTCTGTTGCTTAATTAGAATTTTACACTAGTGATGCCCTTTGGGGGAAAAAAAAGAATGATCAATGACCAGAGCCTCTCCGTCAGGAGCATGTAATTTGGAGGTATAAATCATCAAAGCAAGGCATCCTGGGAAACCAGTCCAGCAGATCTGGCTTCAAGGCACCCGGATTCAGGCTGTAAGGGTTCTACTGTTGTGGGATTCAGGCAGATAGAGCTCTAAGGTAGCCTCTTCTTTCTTTCTTACTTCATTCTCCAAGAATTTGGAAGCTCAACATCCTCCTTGGGAGCAGCTTCTGTGGACAATCCTTTTGAGTTAGCAATGGTAACCTAGCCTCTGCAGTCTAGACAGCACCTTGAACTTTATGGACCAAGTCACCCTTCATCTGTCTGGGGGTGGGGATGGGGGTGGCATAAGTGTTCCTCTAGGTAGGAGAGAGTGCTACTGGGGAGGAGGAGCCTGTGAATGTTATGGAGTATCCGTGTAGAGGAGTCAGACATAGATCCCGAGTCTCCTGAGAAGTCCTTTCAAAGACCTGTTCAATTTCCCCATGACCATGCATGCTTGGAGTTTATCTAGTCAGAATTAAGGGCCTTGAGTGTTTCATTTTGTTTGTGAACTTAAGATCAGTAAATCTGACATCCATCTAAGCTGTAATCATGTCTGATGGAGACAGGCTGAACCTGTCTCCTGGCGTGAGGAGCAAGGATTTTGTGTTTCTCTCTTCAGAAACGGAACTGATTCCTCCCTGTAGTCTTGGGTCCCTTCCACTAACCACACATCGAACTCTTTGCAGAGGGAGTGAGGAGCATTTGCAATCATCTTTCACTCACTACTAAGATGGATGAAGAACACCCAGAACTCAGGACTTATGCTCAGAGTCAAGGCTGGTGGACGGGAGAGGATGAATTCAATTTTGCCCAGGTTTTTTCTCCAGCTGATGACCATTTGGACTGCTGTGCAGGCAAAGACAGCTTAGAAAAGCAAGAAGGTAAGTTAACGTGCTTCGAACATTGGAGGGTGGGCAAACAGGCAGGGTAGAGACTAAGCTTTGTGTGTTAAACACAAACGTGTACCTCACGTTCCTGGTGTGTTTACATGCAGCTTCTACATCTTGTAGGAACCTGTAAGGGCTTCTATTTCTACTGATGCTGAGCACTGCTGTTATAATGTGATCCTCTGTGATACTGGAGTCTTCCCTATAACTCCAGAAACTCAGAAGAACCCCTCTTGTCCTACTAAGCCTACACGACAAGCCTTCTACTGTTTTGAGATGCTCTCATTGTGTCTGAGTATTACTTTCTTCCATGAACTTCTGCACTGGAGTGTTGAACTGAGTTCTCTTTTTTCGTGGCATACAGCAATGCCACACAATACTAAATTCTGATTAAGACTCCATACTTAGGTAAATGTACTGAACAAATTGCTCCTTGTTTATGCGCATGAATGGATAACACCCCCCCCCAGCCAATAATGGTCACATTTCTATTTGCTAGTTCTACATATGTATCTGTCAATCAAACCTGATCATTTAGAATGAATGGCTGCAAGGTATATCATCTAGCAGCGGCTTCTTTTGTAAACAAAGTTTTATTGGAAAATAGCCATATTATGCCAGTTTTCTTATCACTGTAATACAATTCCTAAGATAAAAATACTTATGAGAAGGAAAAGTTTACTTTGAGTTATAGATTCAGAAATTTTTGAATCAGTTTCTCTTGTTGCTTTTGGGTCTGAAATGGGAACGGGTATCGTGGTAGCTGAAGCATGTTGAGAAAGCCCCTTACCTCACGATGGCCAGGAAGCACTGGGGGTAGGGCAGAGTCCCAATATCTCCTCAAGGCCACACCCTCAATGAGCCCATCTTCCTTATATTATTAGGCCCGCCACAATAGTATCATAGCCTGAGGACTAAGCGTTCAGCATGGCCTTTGGAGGACATGCCAGGGTCAAACCACAGCACAAACCAGTGTTTCATTGTGAACTGCGCATGGCCACCAACGGCAAAGCCGAGAAGTTGCCGTGCGGAGAGCGTAGTGGAGAACACACGGTCCAAGGCTTAGAATATCTTCTACCTGGTTCTTTAAGAAAATGTTTTCTGACCCTTGATATAGAATAATGCTTTGGGACTTTCGCCTATAGCAAAACCAAATAAACAAAACAACAAACAACCAAAAAATAAAACCTCAAACAAACAAACAAACAAACTCAAAATCTTGTTATATAGACAGGCGTAGAAGTATTCATTTTTAAGTGGGAACTTCATGAAAAAGTTACAAAAGTTTTAAGCCGAAACAAAACGAGTGATGCTTAAAACATCAACCCTAAATCGGCACTGGTTAGCGGGAAGCAGAAGGTGGAGGAGCATGTTGTAACTCCAGGGGGCGCCACCTGCACAGTCCAGACTGGGAAACTGCGTGGGATGGGGGCGGAAGGTAGCAGGGGCAAAACAAAGAGAATAAAAGGCAGAGATATTGTCAACGTGTTAGAGGTGGATTCAATATGATAGAAACTTGTGAGACCGGAAGTTGGACATGGGATAGGTGAAGAAATAAAAAAAAACATGCTAATATTTTTGTGTAAAATGTGAACAGAGGTTTACAGAGAGGCTGTGCATCAGAGTGAAGAGTCCTCTCCCTGTTTGATTCCGTCTTTGTGCACACAGACTGAGAGTAGGGTTGCGAGTGTTTTTGGTACCTCAGGGACCGGTTTTGAGAAAGAAGTGAATCTATTGCAGGTTCCAATCTGAAACCTGGACTCCACCCGTGGTTGGCCAGCTGCTTCTGTACACAGTACCATGTTTTCTTTATTTTTGTTTTGGTTTGAGAAAGATTTCCCTATAGCTCAGGTTGGCCTGGAACTAATGCTGTAGCCCAGGATGGCCTCGGATTAGTGTTCCCCCTGCTTCAGCCTCCTGAATGAAGGGATTATAGGCATGATTGAGCACATTCAGCTGAAAGCCTGTTTTTATAGAATCATAACCAGAGGAGAACCTGTCAGAATGGGATTGTGTGCAGTCAAGGACATAATCCACTCATCTGAATTTAGAATGAGGAGTCCTGAAGACTGAGTACTCTAAGTGCTGCTGCAGTGTGGTGTGGTTCACACTGCAGAGTGGCCCTTCTCCAGACAGTACACTTACCCTGAAAGGCAAGAAGGCATGAAGGCAAGAGTGTGGAGCATACAGGCTCTGCACGGTTTTGTGTTTGTGTCTGTTCAGTCATTGTTCGAGCTGATGTAGAGGTAACATTGTTACAAAGAGATCCTCAACGAATATGGCTTAAAGGAAACAGAAGCTATTTCTTTCGCATATCAGCATCTGTGTGGAAAGAGAGTTCAGGGCTGGGGACTTTTCTGCTCAAAGTTGGGCTGCAGTTGGTAAACCATGTGTTAGCCTCTCCCAGACAGCAGGAAGTCAGAAGGAAAACCTGAGGAACAGAACACAGATGTCCAGAGATGTGCATACGTTATTTCTGCTCATCTCCCATTGGCCAGAGTTTATCAAGTGGCCAAACCTAGTCATCATGGCAACTGGGAATTACATTCAGTAGTTGAAAAGGTATGTTCTCAGATATGATTTCAGGGGATTTATTAGTAAAAGTGGCAAAAAAGTGAATCAGGTTTAATTGGCAGTCTTCACAGTTATATACGGTCATATTTATTTCCTCTCTCTCTCTCTCTCTCTCTCTCTCTCTCTCTCTCTCTCTCTCTCAGAAAGCATCACGGTGCAGACGATGATTAACATCTTACGAGATAAAGCCAGTGGAGTTTGCATAGATTCTGAGTCTTTCCTCACCACAGCCAGTATAGTGTCTGTCCTGCCTCAGAACAGAAGTTCACCGTGCATCCACTACTTCACCGGGACCCCAGATCCTTCCAGGTTAGTCTAAAACATGTCATACAGGCAGGAAGCACGTGCTCCTGACCATGTCCTTCCCTTGGATACTTCAGTGACATTTCTCAAGTCTTAGCCTAGGGTGCTTGGCTGAAACAACATAATGTTCATTCCAAGAACAGAACCCAGTTATTATTGCTAAGTATAGATCATGGGCCAAGTGTTGTGCTATGGATGAAGATACAAAGATGCATAAAACACAGTAAGAGGCAGATACAGGGATACCCAAAGTTTACAAAGAGTCAGTTCTTGTCAGTTACTCGGTAAAATGGTCCAGGGATGATACAGATGGAAGCAACTGCCACTTTTTTTTTGACATTGTGTTTGAGGACTTGTGTTTTGCCCACCCACTTCAGCAGGGAGGCAGTACTGCACAGTGCTGTAGCACATCCTTTAGGAGGGACAGCCAGGTTTGGACCCTCTCTCTACCACCTAGCAGTTGCATAAATACTTTGCCTCATTATTTAACAATACAAAGCCCCTGCCTTTGTATTGTTGAGAAGACAAAATGAGACAAACTAATAATTCACAGTAGGCTTAGGAATTATTTATAAAGAACATCTTTTTGTGCCAGGCAGACAGTGGCCCTTCTCCATGGCAGCATTCAGGCATGCAGTCACAGGTCATGTCCCTTAGAACCAACCAGCCAGAGGTTCCTAAACCTGCACACATGAGGACAGTCTACAAAAAAATACAGATGCCTTGACCCAAACCTACCTCAACAGAATGTTGGAGGTGAACCCCAGAACCTGTCATCCTGGGAAAACTTCCAGGCAACTCTCTAGTGTTTTCAGGTTAGTGGAAAGCACTGTTTGAATGACAGTTGTTAAGCCGCTAGATTTGCTCCTGAAGGACCCACTGCTATTAATTCCCAGTCCTTTTTGCAGCTGAAATGTTTTCCCCCTACACTGTCAGGAATATGAAGTAATGGCTCCTTCCTCCTTTCCTAGAGACCGTTTCAGACGACTGAAGCTCCTTTTTGACCATTTAGCTTTATTTTTAAATTATTATCAGCACCAAGAGATACTTCTGACGATACACAGTATAAGTAGTTCTTTTACATCCCATTGACAAACTGCCGGGCACTTACTACATATATTACTATTAGTATATTACGTATACTAACATTGTGCCTGCTGAGTAAGTAGGGAAGGTGTGTATACATGGAAAAGGTTGGTATAGATGAGGCGCTGAGGGCCAGAACCTCACAGGGAAAGAAACTAAGCCCTGGACACAGTGGAATGGTGGGATTCAGTAGGCACGAAAGCCAAAACAACATACTAGTTAGGCATGGCCTTTCTTTCCCTCCCCTCTCTTCCTTTATCTCCCTTTTGCTTCCCATGTCTTTCCCTCTCCCCTCCCCTCCCTCCCTTCCCTCCCTCCCTTCTTTTCCCTTCCCTCCCTTTCTCTCCCTCCTCCTCTTGCCCCATCCCTTCCCTCTCATTGTCTTCCCTTCCCTCCTCTCTTCTTTCCTAACCCTCCTCTTCCCTTTCCTCTCCATCAGTCTCCTACATCACAGGCCTGAAGCACGGGAACTGGCTTAGCATGCAGCTTCCTGTATATGAGGCTGGCGGTTAGGTTTCTGTCAATCCCTCCCCAACCTCCTACTCACCAAGCTCAGCCGTCCTCATGGTCCTGCTGCTGGTCCTCCCTGGTGTCCTTCACTTTGCAGTATTCCTGGCACCCTCTCTGGATGGTCCTCTTACTCCATCTGCTCAGTCTTGACTTTTCTCTCCACCTTCCTCCATGCCTTGGCCTAGCACCTCTTTGCATCTAGAGCCCCTCCTATAGGCTAAGGCTTGCCTCCCAAGGGCTCTGGGGGCCTACAGGAGCAGCAAGAGTTCTGCTCCACGGTCTGGAGTGTCCTGCCAAGGTGGACAGACATGACTCTTTAAGGAAACCAGAGTTTTTTCAAGTAGTGGGTCTGACTGGACCATGCTCCATTGCCTTGTCTGGAAGTCCCACTCTGTGAGACTTATCCTCACCAGAACACTCAGAGAAAGGAATACAATTGCCAAGGTAGAAACAGGCTGTTTAATCCAATTATAGAAATGAATTGTGAAATTGCCTTCTGGTACTAAATGGAAGCTTGAAAGTAGTTTTAAAAGAAAATTATTCACGGTTAAATTAATTGGAAAGACCTTGTAGAAGATTACAGTCCTTTGAGAAGACGGTTCAGTTTCGTCTTGCGTGGTGAAATGGGCTCTCTGTGACTCAGGGCTGCAGTTAGCTCTCATTCAGTGCTTCTCTGTAATTGGGCATGCTGAACATTCTGTCTTTTGTCAGCAGGCAGTGTAATTACCTGCTCCTGGGTTTTTTTTCGGGTAATAAATTAGGGCGATCTCAGCTGACTTATGCCATTATTGAACTGCAGAGCTGTTTTGAGATTTCTGAGCAGGAGACTCTGGTTCGGATATACAAATCGCTCCTCCTAGTCTATTTCATGACCAACAGGCAGGCTCTGCATGCCTGGGCACGTCTCTAGCATGTCCCACGCATTAATTGATAGATCTTAGAAAGCTGGCTTTCACATCTGACTCTTTCCTTCCTCCTTTCATCTTCTGTGCCCCCTCCTCTCGTGTGCTAGACACCATGGAAATTTGAGAGTGAAAGAAAATTCATTTGAGTGCTCGAGGGAAAGGCCTTTTAATCACGTTTACCGAGGAGACAAATTCTACCACGTTACTCCTCTGTCGAGTCCATAGGCCCCTCTACTGATAGAGTGGGGATGCTTGGCTTTGGGTAATGAGCTCTGACCTGCAGGAGTCATTTCCTGAGAATGCAGCACTTATTGATGCTTCACGGATGTAACAGGTTTGAAGGGAAAGAATATTTAGAGGGGAACCTTGATTCTTTCAGACTGTCGAGTGTCGATGTTTGGAGTGTCCGGCAGCCATAGTACTTGTGTTCATCTCTGCCATCCCATGAGCTGTGATGTCTTGGGGAGTTCTAAATTGGGTAAAGAGAGAGTGTTCACACAACAGACACGGGCAAACACCACAAATCAGAGCTCATTTCTCAGATAGGAAGTATAGTTAGTTGTTAAACCCGGACAGCACTGAGAGGCTCTCGCATGTAGGCAAACCTACAACAGACTCCAGTTATAGGATGAGGAAGCTGACAGGGAGAAGAAGATAGAATCACATTAACTGGCGAGATCACGCTGAGACGTAGAAGGAACAGCGCCCCTCATGGATTGGCTCGGATTGTACTATCTGTGTAGCTGTCAGCTGCACAGGGTACCAATTTGTTCCTAGAGGAACTCAGTACAAGAGGCCTCTGGTGCACAGGGCACGTCAGCATAGATATACATGTCTAGAGGGCACTGGACCAAGCGGCACTCACACCCTGTTCAGTTTCATTCTCAGTCTCTTATACCAGTCCTCTCCTCTCTCCCTCTTCCACTTCTAACCTTCCAAATGCCTCTAAGCTTCTGGCTCTAGACCACTGTCTGGAGGGTCATCCTGTGCTCCACAAGTACAGCTCTCTTTCCCAGTGCTCCTGTACAGTGCTCCTACCCTGTACTCCTGTATAGTGCTCTTTCCCAGTGCTCTTCCTCAGTGCTCCTGTACAGTGCTCTTCCTCAGTGCTCCTGTACAGTGCTCTTT
This sequence comes from Grammomys surdaster, assembly GCF_004785775.1. Lineage (NCBI taxonomy): Eukaryota > Metazoa > Chordata > Mammalia > Rodentia > Muridae > Grammomys > Grammomys surdaster. The sequence goes on from NW_021621002.1 coordinate 2,831,718, forward strand.
CCCAGTGCTCCTGTACAGTGCTCTTTCCCAGTGCTCCTGTACAGTGCTCTTTCCCAGTGCTCCTGTACAGTGCTCTTCCTCAGTGCTCCTGTACAGTGCTCTTCCTCAGTGCTCCTGTACAGTGCTCTTCCTCAGTGCTCCTGTACAGTGCTCTTCCTCAGTGCTCCTGTACAGTGCTCTTTCCCAGTGCTCCTGTGTAGTGCTCCTTCCCAGTGCTCCTGTACAATGCAAGCTCCTTCATTGAGTGGCCCTGCTTTCAGTGGAGTGTAAGATTAGAGTGATGTGGCCATATGGCCACAGATGAGCCATTCAGAACAGTACCTACATTTTTAGAGAACTGGTTATTCTAGGCTAGCTCCCCCCGACTCCCACCCCTTCAGGGTCATGGTTGAGAAGATTCATCTGAGTTACAGCCTTTGCATTGTTCCTTTCTGTGTCTCCTGTCCCTCAGGGATTTTGGTCACAAGATCCTCCCAGCATAGCTGCTTGGGGAGTGTCTTATCTTCAGGAAGAACAGAAGGCTGTTTGAGGCCAGACTGTCCTCTGGCCAGATATGTATAAAGCACATATGTATAAAAGCCAAGCAGAAGACTAAGAATGGGAAGTGGTGGGGGATGCTGACTTCACATTTACTTAGAAGATATGAATTTAGCCACTTAGTTGGAATCTAACTTTGAACAAAGCACTGGCTTCTGTGAGCTTCAGTCATCTCATGTGTAAAATGGGGCCATTCCCTCTTACCTGGAGCAGTGTGGTCCCCAGGAACACTGGAGCAACATGACCTGGTCCAGTGGCTGGGAGGAAAGGCCCTGACTCAGAGAGGCGGTTTCAGCTTTGACACTACCTACATGTATGACCTTGTCAAGCCATTTCTTGTCTGTGGACATTAATTAACACTCATATAAGTACACTGAAAAAGTTGCTGCCTGAGATTCAGCTGTGGAAAGATGCCCGGGTGTGCCCTTATAAAGACTGGCAAAAACATTAGAACGTTTGCAACCTGCTAGGTGCCTACATTTCCTTTGTAGAACATAGGCCAGAGGTACAGATAATCAAACACATTTGACAGATATTTCTTCAGTCATCATTTAAACAATCATTTAGCTTCAATTATTATTAGCAACAATTTTTACCATTTATAATAACCATCATTGTATAGTTTATTATTTACATAATTTATACAGTCTCAAGTTTACCCTAAGCCACAAGTTTGTCTCATATATATATATATGTATATATTTTTAGCAGTTGAGGATTCTAACTTTTTTTGCAGAACAAATAAAGGAATCTGGGAAGATTTGGCTGTATCAAATATGACGAGTACTTGCTCAAATTTAGTGTTTAATTTTCAAATAGAAAGGATAGTTGAGAAGACTAAACAGATGCTGCCCTTTGCCTTAGAGAAGCTACCTGGCACCTTCCCTCACCGTGAGAGAAGTTCACATGCAGCAGGCAGTGAGGGGACTGATGTGACATTATACTGAGTTCCCACATGTGACTCCATTCCCCCCGTATATAAGATATATAAGACACAGAAGATAAAGACTGTGGGTGGTGGGAACTTTTTTTTTTTTTTTTTTTTTTTTTGGTTTTTCAAGACAGGGTTTCTCTGTGCAGCCCTGGCTGTCCTGGAACTCACTCTGTAGACCAGGCTGGCCTCGAACTCAGAAATCCGCCTGCCTCTGCCTCCCAAGTGCTGGGATTAAAGGCATGCGCCACCACCGCCCGGTGGGTGTCGTGAACTTACTGAAGTTGAAATCACTAATTTGCAGGCTTCACAGAAATAGACATGGAAAGGCACAGAGATAGCAGGACAGGTTCAGGGACTGGAAGAGACCATAGCCATGACTTTTGTCCACTTGAGAAACAGAGCAAAACCACTGGCCTCACATCTAATGCTGAGAGGGCACACACTGCCATTTCTAGCTTCCATCCAGTTGTTTGCCCCTTTTGTTCTCACTTGGTTTAGAGCTGCTGGGATGCCCAGCAGAGTCCTTCTCAGTGATCAGGGTGTCAGAGCACACTGTGCAGGGCAGGGCTCTCAGCAAAGAAATCTCTCCTCCCTTTTGGATTTTTGGTAGACTGAAGAGTTAGCCTGTCACAGATGAACATCCTGTACCCAGGAGTCGGTGAGAATGGGGTAAGTCTTTCCAAGAAGCCTTCACTCAGCCTCTCAGCAGTTCTGTGAGACTGTAGCTCCCTGTTGCAAGGCCTCATCACCCGGGCTGTCTGTTACCAGCTCCTCTTAGTACTGTCCTGAGCGGACTGTTTGAACTGTGTGTGCAGAAGGGTCCCTGTGCCAGCCAGGGAGGGCTGCTGTAGCACATGCACTGACTACAGCCATCGAAGAGCTGCTTGCCCTGTGGGACAGGGCACTGCTTACTGTGATGACAGCTGTATGGAACCTGAGGACAGTGATCTGATGCCTTGTGGTGTTGCACACACACTTCTTCCTCCATCTCCCTCTCTTTTTCCTTGTGAGGTAATCGAAATCGGTCTAGCCAGCTTGCAGCTTTGTAGTAACTCCTCTTTCACGCCCAACAGTCAGCAGGAGAGAAAAGCAAAGATCTATTTGCAAAAGGCTGCAGGAAGCAGACGTGTGTTCCTTCTGTCCATGGGTAGCTCCCCTCTCTTCTGGCATTTCCCTCTTCTGGGATTTCCTTTAGTAATGGCTGAGGAACGAGGAACAAGGGTCCTACAGATAGCCTAGTCTGACATGTGTTCTACTGTCTGGCAGAGAGGGAAATATATGTGTGTGTGTGTGTGTGTGTGTGTGTCTGTGTGTGTCTCTGTGTGTATTCTATGCAAATATATGCATATGTATATAGTCTATGCCCCACATGCATGCAGTGCCTGCAGAGGCCAGAAGATGGCACCTGATCTCCTGAAACTGGAGTTGCAGAAGTTGTGAACTTCCACATTGGCACTGGGAACTGAATCCAGGTCCTCTGGAGCACCAGTGCTCATAACTGCTGAGCCATCTTTCCACTCCACTCACACTCATTTCCTCATTCTTTATTAAATTGTTGAGAATTTCAGGTGGACTCACACACACACACACACACACACACACACACACACGCATATATGCATCATCTGAGAGGGCTGGAGAATCCCAGACGCCTGTCCTTATTCACGCCACTGGCTGTCCTGGCTCCGGTGCCTTTGTCTTTCAGGTTAAATGAACCTGGGCTTTACTTTTTCATGTCCTGATAAGTGTTTCTACCTCTTGAGTTCTCATCCTACCATGGCCTCGGAAAATGAATCTAGAGGTCACTTATCAGCACAATGCCCACACAGTGTCCCTCAGTCTTAGATAGTATGAATTCCCTCAGGCCATGCTAAATGCAGATTCTGGTTCAACAGGAAAGGGCCGAGTCCAGGGCTCTGAGAGATGTTGATGCTTCGAGTTCAGGGACATAGGCCATATCTTGGTAGCAAGGGTGACTGGTTCATGGTCCTTTTCAAGCCATAGCGTCCATAACTGTTTGTGTGGCACATGGTCAGGGAGCTCTGGCTTATGCCCCATATATCCCAGAGCTAAGGGAGTCAGTGTTTCAGCTCATTTTTAACTCCTTTGTGGCTTCTTGAAGCAGGCCCATTGAGAGGAGAAGAAAAGGTGTAAACCACACAGGTCCATCAAAGTCCCACAGAGCATGAAGGGTCCATGTTCTCCTGTTATTATTATAAGTGGCCTCATGGTGTCTGCCAGGAGTGCCCCTCTGTCCAAGCAGTGTGTTCTTTGGGTGTGGAGAGTGGAGGGGAAGAATAGGGCTTTCTTCCAGCTGTTAATCAGTTGTGAGTGTCTCTCACTGGTTATGGCGCTTTACATGCCTGACTGCTTTGCAGTGTGTACACGTATTTGTGTGATGTGTACCCACTATGCACAAGTACATGTGTTTATGCAGCCGGACTCAGCATCTCCTCTGAGATATTCACTCATTCTGCCAGGAGAATGGGAGTCAAACTGAGCAGGAGGCAACAGCCACCTGTTCTGGTCAGCACTAGCTCTCAGACAACCAGGCTTCTGTTTATCTGGTCATGTCCCCTCAGGGGCCTCTGAGCTTAGCTGACATTATCTTTGTCTGCCCTCATTTAGTCTATGAGACTCTTCAAAGATGTTTCAAGAAGGTATTCCCTTAAGATCAAAAGCAAAAGCCACTGTCTTCCCAGGAGAGAAATGGGCAGCCCTCTTTTTGACTCAAATACACGGCTTATTCTTCCCCATCCTGGAACACTGCCTACTTGTACCTCTTTGCCAACAAAGAGAGGCTGCTCCAATTGCCTCCCTAGAGCAGCAAAAGTCTGTTTCAACATCACCCTTCATAAACGGCCGTTGGTGTTACGGAAATGGTAACTAAATGTGCAGCTGTGTGTCTCCTGGGCTGCACTTGCCTACCTTCCCAGGCTCATCACTGGGTACCCCAGGCACCAAGCTCAGTCTGCCTGACTCAGCTCTCCTTACTCTCCAGGTCCATATTCAAGCCTTTCATCTTTGTTGATGATGTAAAACTTGTCCCCAAAGCACAGTCGCCCTGTTTTGGTGATGATGACCCAGCCAAAAAAGAACCTCGGTTCCAGGAGAAGCCAGACCGCCGGCATGAGCTGTATAAGGCACATGAGTGGGCACGTGCTGTCATCGAGAGTGACCAGGTGAGCCGGAAGGAGGTCGAGGGAGGATGGCATAGGTCAGTGAGAAAGGAGACAGGGAGGTTGCTGGCATATGCATATGCACCTCTCTCCTCTCTAGCCTTTCTTTCAGAAAGACACTGCAGATGTTAACTTTCCTACCACCCACCCTGAAACCAAAGAAAACGAAGCCTCTGCATTTACTGTTACTCTGAATCCAGAAGGCTGATGATCTCAAATTTCTTATCAGCTGTTGATCTTGGAGTGTCAGAGATGCGCAATCTAAAATCTTGGTGCACTTTTTTTTGGGGGGGTGGTGAAAAACTATATTGTGTGGAATTGGTCATATGCCATTTCTAAACAGTAACTGCCCCAAAGTGGTGTGAGCTTAGGGTATCATAGTATGCGTGTACAAAACAAGTCCACATTCAAGCGCGTTAAAAAGGTAGCTTCTATGCTATGAGTATTCATTCTATCATGATCCAACAACAAGATTTTCAAGTTCCAGGTTTTTGTTTTTTAAAATAACCCCACAGAATACAACTGTTGTGCCTGAAAATGTTTTGGTTAATAAGGTCAGGACACATCAATTCGATGAAGAAAAGTCCTTAGTGTTCCCTAGCACCCGGTAAATGCCTACAGGAGCCATTCGTGGTGAGTCTTCACAGAATGAGGCTGTCAGATACTCCCCTGCTTCACACCGTGTGTATCACAACTCTCCATAGTTCTAAGCTGTCCTGCAGGAAAGAGCTGTCTCCATAAAGTGGGTGTGCATGCTTCATTTTCATTATTAGATTTATATTTATCCCCACGTCTCTGTGTACATGGCTGCAGGTGCCCAAGGAAGTCAGAGGTGTCAGGCACGCCCCTGTTGCTGTAGTTATAGGCAGTTGTAAGAAGCTCAACATGAATGTTGGGATTTGAACTCAGGTCTTCTGCAAGAGCACTCTGCACTCCTAACTGCTGAGCCATCTCTCTGCCCCGATTTTCTTATATTTAGCATTGTGGTTATCTAAAAAGGATTTTAAAAGACAGTGACTTGGGCTGGGGGAATGGCTAAGTAGGCTCACTGGGCCAGCATGAGTTGAGATCCAAGCTGGGATCCTTAGCACCTACATAAAAGGCTGTTCATGGCTGTGCAAGCCTGCAGCCACGGCCACGGTGCTGTGGGATACGGAGAAAAGTGGATCATTTGGACTTCTTAGTCACCAGCCTAGCTCCAGTGAGAGGCCATGTTTGAGGTAATAAGGTGGAGCAGGACACCTGACATCCTCTTCTGGCCTCTGCTTGCATGCATATAACATGCATATAACATGCATATAACAGGCATATACCAGGCATATACCAGGCATATACCAGGCACATGTACAGGTATGTACATTTGTACATGTGCACCTGCACCATACACACATAAACCACACTGTTATAATTTGTTTTCTGTTGCTGAGGTAGATACCATGATCAAAAACAGCTTTTATTTGGCTTACATCTGGATTACAATCCACCATTGAGGGAAGCCATGGCAGAAGCTCACAGTAAGAGCTGGAAGGCAGGAAAGCTGAGATCGTGAAGGGATGCTGCTCGCTGGCTTGCTCCCCATGCTTGCTCCGCCTGGTTTTGTTTGTTTGTTTGTTTGTTTTAATATACTCCATGACCATTTGCCCAAGGATGCTGTGGACTTGTTCATAGGAAGCTGGACTTTCCAAAGTCAACTATTAATTGAGAGTATTCCCCCACAGACTTCCTGCCTTCCAGACTGACTGAGACATTTTCTCAACTGAAGTTCAGCCTTAAGATTTCATGTAAATGTCACAATAGAAAACACAGTATACTTTCACAAATCCTAAAGTCTTTAAAAAAATTTCAACACTTTAGCCAAATGTGGTGGTGCACACCTTTAATCCCAGCACTCAGGAGACAGAGACGAGGCAGATAGATCTCTGTGAGTTCAAGGCCAGCCTTATCTACTTAGCGAGTTCCAAGACAGCCGGGACTAGGATTAGAGAGACCCTGTCTCAGATTTTTTTCAATACTTTAAAAGTACATGTTCTCTTTTAAAAATCCCCCATTTCTTAACTTAGGGTCCTATAAAAATGAAGAATAAGTTATATCTTATATTTAAAAAAAATGAAGAACCAGGGTAGAGTTACAATCGAATCAAAGCAAAATTGACATCCAGCAGTGTCAATCAAACTTGGTGTGGCGTCTGGAACTCAACAATTTTATGAACTTCAAAGAGATTGGACAACTCTGTTTCACAGGCTCTGCCATCTTTAACACACCCAGCCTGTCACAGGCTCAAACCAACTCTGTTCTGCATCTGCTACTGTCGTTAGTGGCCATACACTGGTCCTAGTGTCTCCCATATGTTTCCCACTGAAACTGAGGTTGAATCTGCACCAATGGCCTCTCACAGTACCAAGCCCCGGCCACTCTCCAGGACCCCTTCGGTCCTGCGGCTCCCACGCTATTCAGCATCACATGGGAGACTCAGATATTACCAGCTTGAGATGCAGCCTTGACTGCCTGTAAGCCACCGTCATAGAACAAGCTTGGCTAGGAGACACACATGGCATTTATTTACGAATTGAGCCATTTACCCCTTCAATGTCTATCTTTCTGAGAATGCCAGTTGTGCCCCAGTCATTGGAAGGTAGACACAAGCCTAGCTCTTCCTCTCCAGGAGGTCATGGTGCCATGGGAAACACAGCCATGTTGAGGAGTTATAACAGCACAGATGGTGGTGATGATGGCTGGGAGAAACTATTGCCTTCTGGAGGAAAGCTCTGAAGATGGGCACAGGTTGATAAAGTGTTGATGGAGGGAAGAGCCTCCAGGGGACAGAGTCACCTGAGCACTGGGGAGAGAATATCATGGAGTATAGCCATGCATATGGCTGAAGGGGATGGATACACCAGGCAAGAGGCCAGTGCATCCTGACTAAGACTCAGTAGTCAAGATTTATTCTGAAGTTGGATAGCTGGCGGCCGTGAAAGTGTTCTGAGCAGGCTGGTGATGTAACCATATTCTAAAGCAGCACCCATGGTGGTGGTGGTTTGGGTCAGTCGAGGGGGTGAGGGGAGGCGACCCTAGGCTGTCAGTGTCCACTGCCATGACGTGTGCTGTTCTGCATGGCTGTGTCCTTTCCTCAGGAGCAAGGCCGCACACTGAGGAAGACCATGCTGGAGTTGGAGAAACAAGGCTTGGAGGCCATGGAAGAGATTCTGAGCAGCCCTGAGCCCCCGGACCCCGCTGAGGTGGGAGACCTTTTCTATGACTGTGTGGACACAGAGATGAAATTCTTTAAGTGATGTAAGCACCCTCACCCTTACTTAAAACTTCCCACCCGACTAAATTACCAGCGGATAAACACTCTTCTGTTTGAGTAAAACGAGAGTTACCATGTGGCCTCCTTGTGTCTAAATGTCCCCTCTGTGCAGCTTAGCAACCCTCCCCTTTGCTATGTAACGCGATCCCACTTGCCTCTTGAGCCACTCTGTAGTAAGCTATGGGCTTGAAGATGTTCTTGTATTTCAGTGACAATGGACACCTTAGCTTTTTATGCAGAGCTAGAGTTCCCTCCGCCTTGGACAGGGCTGCGAGGCCACGCTGGTGGGAAAGACAAGAGCTGTGAAGGACCCGGTCCCTCTCTAGACAGTGGTTTCTTTAAGGTGAACAAAAGGCTTCTGTTCACACCAAAGACTCCTGTGTGTGTAGATGGGGGAGAGCCCACCCCCAGCTTCCCTCCACAGAGCACAGGCCTGTGTGTAGCTCATAGTCTCCACAAGTATGTCCTGGGAAACAAAGCCAATGGAAGGAGCAGAGGACTCATGGGTACAGTCCTGACTCTGCTCCAGCGTACGCAATTTCTGAAAGACTTTTCTTCTGTGAGCTGTGCTCATGTGCAGTGGACCAGACCTGCTTCCACCTGCAAGGGGAGCTGAGTATCCATGCTACCCTCACCCCCTCATCCAGCATTGCATCCACCTGACGACCTGGCCCTGTGTAGAAATTGATTGTCAGCAGCTTGTATGAAATTCATTAAATGCCCCTGGCAGAGCAGACACATGCAGCTGCAAATCTTAGCCAATGAGAGAAAGGAAAGGGTCGCTCTCTACCGAGAGCATAGCTAATGTACCCGGGATCTGAGCAGCCACGGTCTCAGCAGAGCCTGAAATGAAGCTCATCTGTTTCCAGCGTCAGTATGTTTGCACAAAGGATTCGATGCCACAGGAGTGTGTGAGGAAGACAGGGCGGGCTGAGGGCAGAAGGCCGTGAGACATTTATCCACAGAACAGTCAGCCTCACCCCATCCACTGCCTAGTTAACTAGATCCCACCAATCAGCGTGCTGGGCACTTGACCTCCAGGATCTCCTCCCTTCATTCTCACCCCCCACTGCCCAAAAGATGCCTTTGGACAATGTCTAGAATGGGTGAGAGGTATAGATGCCTATCCACTGACACTCTCCACGACCGAACAGGCCAAGGGTGTAAAGATGACTGACAGAAGTGTAGACCAGAGGAGTGGCTAGTGAGCACGTGTTGCAGGGCCTGATTATAGGTTGTCATTCTTGACAGGGCTGAGCAAACAGAGACGGTCCATCAGTGATGTCAGGCAGGGCTTAGGGATGGCAGGGACCCGTGCCCTCATTTCACAATGTGATGCAGGCTACAGGTTTTATTGGGACAAATCTTGTTTCTCTTCCAACCCTCATTTGAGAGGGGAGGGAGGGAGGGAGGGAGGGAGAGAGAGAGAATGTTCACTGTGAGCCCTTTTTGACAGTTTAGTGGATTCCATATATAAACAAATGGCAAAGCATGAGAGATAGGACAAATTCATGATAACCCGGCATCTCTTGCTGATGGACAGAAGGTCACAGGTAGAGCCGCTAAGCTGAAAGTGCCCGGCAGGTGCAAAGGGGAAAAAGGGTGAGGTTTGAGGAAGAAGCAGGTGCCTGTCCAACCTCACCTGCTGAGCTATTTAAGGAAGGCTGTCCTGTGGTTTCCCCCTGTGGTCTTCCCTCCGCCTCTGAGGCCAGCTCATCAGATCTGACCTGCCTGAGACAAACCAAGTGATTTGGGGTTTGATCAGAAGTCTAGCGATAGCAAACGACGCAGCCACCTTCTCTCATGACCTCCGCCAAGGTCGAAGATGGCTGTGACAACTTGATGTCATTACTCAGATGTGCACTGGGAAACACGGTGGCTGTTTTTATGATTGACTGTAGTCCAGCATCACGGAGAAAGGCCAATCCCCTTCGAAGCATTGTACAGCTCAACCATGTTGTAATCTGACCACCAGAGGGCGCAGCAGCCCTCTATGGCTAACCCGGCAGCTGTTAAAGGGCCTAGATTTTCTCTTGAGATATGAAAGCTTTGCTTACTGGGATGGGTGGGAACAGACAAGAGGAGAGTAGGGAATCTGCCGAGGTGCCTGCACGTACTTTAGTGAGTTTATCAAAATTAACAACAGAAACAATACTGGATTTTGAGTAAGCAGACGTAGGAGAATATTTGTTTTAAATTGAATCTAACAGATTTCTCTTTGAAGAAACACTTCTTATGAGGGTAATTTCTCGGTGAGGGGTCACTCTTACGAACAGCATGGAGAAAACAGATATTCAGGAATATCTAAGATCGCTCTGTAAATACCTTCCCAGAAGACCTTCCTATATCTTTTAAGCCTGAGCATGGGGTATTCTGAGCCCACTTTGGGCAGAAATAAGACATGGTTATGAAGGACAGACTGCCTCCCCACCTGCCCCATAGGACGTCACCTAAGCTAGCTAGTGTTGTGTAGATGAGATTTGCAGTAAACGAAAACAGCAGCCTAGCTGGGGGGCGGACACTTGAGTGGACATGAGGTAGTAAATCGGAAATAGTCTTTTATCATTCTTGGGGTGTCTGAAAGCTAGATAAGCATCTGATAAACGCTGTAGAGACTTAGCCCAACACAAGCTCCAGTGTTTGTAGGAGTTGGCCTGACAAGCTGACGAAGCAGGAGTACACCTGGTAGAGCTCAGTGAGGACGCTCCGTTACTCTCTGGTGAATCAGTAGCTGTGAAAACAATCGTCACCACAAAAATATTGCCACCTCACAGGTGACACCACTCTGGAGGGGCCTCAGGGCAGCCAGGGGTACATGTCTTGAAATTATTGACTGCATTCTTGTATTGCAACCATCTTCATCTGAGAGCTCAGCCTGAGAGAAAACAAACCATGGAGAGAGAGATGTGGCAGGTGTGGGGCGAGCATCCTGGTTCTCCTGTGCCTTCCGCAGCCATGGCGTTTCATTCCACATGGCGCTGAGCCCCAACTCCTGTCCTGTGGTGTGTGTCAAATGTGTTTTATTGGACTGAAGCCAACCATCCTGAACTACCATGCAGAGAATTCTTGCAGGAATCAATAAGTACATGTCTCTAATCGTGTTGTGAGAACTGAAACACCATAGCTGGAGCAGTGTAACAGAAAACCTTTGTTTCCTGTGTGTGTGTGTGTGTGGCAGAACTGACCATGTGGTCTTAATAGCCTTTTGTACAAATATCTACAAATCAAACGATGTCTCTATCCAGTGCTTGCCCTCGGAGTGTCTTTAAATGCACCAAGTGTACAATAAAAACATGGAAGTCAATACCTATGAGCCTCTTCCTGTATGTGCTTCACGAACACAGCCAGCTCCAGTCACAACACACACGTGTGAGGGACTGTGCCTTTCAACTGGAATCTTTAGAAAAACCCAATCACTTCATTAGGGCTTACACTATGCATCTCTACGAAGGCAAACTCACTGTCTAAAAATGAACCCCAGCTGGGTGTGGTGGAGTACCCTTCTAATCCCAGTACTTGGGAGACAGACAAGCAGGTGGATCTCTGAGTTCAAGGGTAGCCTGGTCTACAACAAGAATATCACTCATCTCCAAATTTTTAACCCAGAATGGCTCTTGTCTAAAGGGAATACGGGGACAAAGTGTGGAGCAGAGACTGAAAGAAAGGTCATCCAGAGACTGCTGCACCTGGAGATCCATTCATATGCAGGCACCAAACCCAGACACTATTGTGGATACCAAGAAGTCCTTGCTGACAGGAGCTTGATATAGCTGTCTCCTGAGAGCAGAGCTTGACAAAACAGAGGCAGATGCTCACAGCTAACCACTGGACTGAGCACAGGGTCCCCAATGGAGGAGTTAGAGAAAGAACTGAAGGAACTGAAGGGGTTTGTAACCCCATAGTAAGAACAACAATATCAACCAACCAGACCCCCCAGAGCTCCCAGGGACTAAACCAGCAACCAAAGAGTATACATGGAGGGACCTATGGCTCCAACCACATATGTAGCAGAGGATGGCCTTGTCGGGCATCAATGGGAGAAGAAGCCCCTTGGTCCTGTGAAAGCTTGATTCTCTGGTGTAGGGGAATGCCAGAGCAGTGAGGTGGGAGTGGGTGGGTGGAAGGGGGAGCAGCCTCAAAGAAGCAGGGGGAGGGAGGATGGAATAGGAGAGTTCTGGACGGGAAATTGGGAAAGAGGATAACATTTGAAATGTACATACATAAAATATCCAATAAAGAAAAAGAATCCCAAGACAACCAGGGCTACACAGAGAAACCCTGTCTACAGCAACAATGACAACACCCCAAACTATAACCATATGCCACTCAGCTCTGTCAGAACAGCAGCTGTAAGAACAGCAGCTGCAATGTGGGGGGCTGGAAACACCACACACTGCTGGCAGAAATGAACATGGTTGTCCATTGTAAACTATGGATATTTTTTTCATAAACTGCCATATGACCCAGGAATTCTATCACCTAGTACGTACCAAAGGAATTGAAATCCAGGCCTGGAAAGATGCCTGTTCAGTCAGCTTCCTAGCTTATTTGATTACTTACCTATAGATAAATGGATGGATGGATATATAATATATATATCTAGACAATGGAGTGCTATTCACCCTAAAAAGAAGGAAATTCTGATACATACAATACGTATGAGCATTCTGAATATTATATTGGACAAAGTGAATGTCATAAAAAAAACACATACATGTTTACATGAAATATTTAGAGGGGTCACATAAGCATCCTGTTTGCTTTCCAGGGCATGCCTTGTGCTTTTACTTAGCCCTTGGACTCAAGTGTCTTCATCACTTTATATCCTAGCTATGCGTTTACCCCCTGATTTGGCTGATGAAGAAACTGAGACACACCTAAGTAATGTAATCCTCCCAAATTCAAAAGACTCACATCCTGCTTTGCCTTTCAACTCTGGTCTCAGCCAGCTGCCCAGAGATGAACTTCATCTCCCTTTTCCAGACTTCTGTGTCCACTTGAAACACGGCTGTGGAGGGGAGAGGTGCCTGCTTGACAGAGGAGCCTCTTTCAAAGGACTTGCTGAGTTGCAGGGGAGAGACTAAGGGTTTTAGGTTGGTGCTTTCCTTGGTGGTGGCTTTTCCTTGTATATATCTTGTCTATATACATAAGGCCCTGTATTCAATCCATAGGACTGCAAAATAAAAAGCTAAAAAATAAACTTTTCTCATTTTAACACATTGGCAGAATTTACAAGCAACATTCTTGACCCATACTATAGTAATAATATTGGTAAGTATGTTGTTTTCTATTTTTAAAATACATATGGAAGGCACCCCCCCCCAACCCCGGCATTTTTGGTGTTCCAGGGGCTAGAGGGATGGCACAGTGATCACTTTTTAATGCTTTGGGGACAAGTTTCATATCATCAACAAAGATGGGAGACTTGTACCTGGAGAGGAAGGGTTGCTGAGGGAGGCAGACTGAGCTTGGTGCCTGGGGTACCCAGTGATGAGCCTGGGAAGGCAGGCAAGTGCAGCCCAGGAGACACACAGCTGCATGGCTTAGTTCCAGCCATTACAAAGACTGATGTCAAAACAGAATCTTCATGTTCTGGGATAGTCCCTTTTTGTGGCAAAGAGAGGCATGTAGACACAGTGCTCTGGGACAGGGCAGGATAGGACCAGAGGACTCACATTCAGTTCCCAATACAGGTGGTTGGGGAAGCTCACACTCACCTGTCACTCTAGCTCCAGAGGATCTGACACCCTCGTCCAGCCTTTATAGACACCTGCACACGTGGCCTATACACATATACTCAGACACTTAAACAAAAGTAGATATATACATTCCGGGTGTTCCAGAAATCACCGTCCTACGCTTAAGCCCTCCTGATCCTTAAAAATGTGTTTTAGCACTTAAGTCTGACTGTTACGCATTGCATCCCCACACCACAGCCTCCCACCATATCCCAGAAACGTGTGTATTCATCACATGTCAATCAAAAAGGCTTAGATCAGCACTTGGGATCAAAGATGAGCTTCCACAGGGAAACAACCACACACACTTGTAGGAGGAGCTAAGGTGGGAGGAGCAAGGGGAGGAAGAAGAGGAGCTAGGAGAGGAAGAGGAGGAGCTAGAGAGGGCAGAGATGTAGGAGGATCGAGAACCACACAGGTATGGAGAGCACTCGTGGGGAACAACTTAGCAACTTATAATTAAGTTAGCTAATTGGGATACAACTCGCTTAGTATGGGCATCTTGTTATTAATCATTATCAAACATATAAAGCCTTTGATTAATCTATAAGAATTAAAGTCTCATTCCCTTACTAGGCCCGCATGGATGGCGGAATGGTCTGGGCAATGCCCTGCCTTGCGGAGACAGTGTGGAAGATTGGCAGAGCCATCTCTCACGCTGGCATCTAGTGGGTGACAGGGCTGGTGTTTCTGGCTGGCCGGTTCTAGCTGCAGTGCACGCGTGGTCTCAGGCCGAGAAACATGGCGGCTGGGCTAGGCAGAGCCGCTGCAGCTTAGATAGTCAGATTAACAAGTGGCCAGTTTTAACTAATTACCACAACACACACTCTCACTTGATAAAGTTTATTAGGTACAAAGGAATGAATCTGTAGCAGGGGACACCAATAAATATAAAATACAGGGGAGACATCGGAGGGGTCACAGTCTACAGTGTGAGGGTAGGCAAGGATAGCAGGGACGCCTCCACTTGTGAGTTCACGATCAAGGGCCTAACCTGTCCTCTGCCACTGGGAACTGAATGTACCCGCTTGGACTTGGAGGGGTAGGGCTCCGTGACAGGTCTTGAGAGCTGCTAGGCCAGATCCCTGAGATTGCTCCTTGCTTGATATTTTTGGTTTCTGCTTGTTCCTTCCTTCTCTCCTTAAATAGCTTTGTAAAAAATATTTATGTGTTATATATACGTGTGTGTGTATGTGTGTGTGTGTGTGCACAAGGGCACATGTGTGCATGTGCATGTGGAGACCCAAAGGCCATCCATAGCTATCTTTTTTGGTCTATCTCTACATTATTATTAGTTTCTTACTAACCCTGCAGCTCGCAGCTCGCTAATCTTGCTAGGTTGGCTGGCTGCTGACCTTCCTGGGATCAGCTGCCTCTATCCAACTTCCAGGATTACAGACATGCACCCCCATGCCTGGCTTTTATGTAGGTCCTGGGGATATGAACCCAGGTCTTCATGCTTGGGCAGCAGGACATCTACTGACAGAGACATCTCCCAACGCTTGAACAGTGTAAATTCCTGTGCCAGCAGTGAGGAACATGGTGCTCTACAGTGCACATGAATTGTTCATATAGTATGTGAACAACTCACTGGGCAAACAGATGACTTCCAAGGCTGCCTTCCTGATGGCCTCATTGCCGTTATTAAAGCTTTTTAATGATTATTACTTTGCATGGCTGGGAGAAGAGTAGGGTGGATCCTGACCTTTCTGCACACTTCCGGAACCAACGCAACAAATCGGTGACATGGAACCTTCGTGTCTGTTGATGTGGCTGTTACAGTGGCTTGAGTCGTTGACCAGAGATTTCAGAAACTTGACCCGGACTCGGTTTCTCATATCTGGAGGCATAACACTAATGTCGGATATTTGCTCCAAATGACAGTCGGGTGTCTGCAGACACACGGCCGAACACTCTCCTTATCCATTGTCCCTGGATGGCCTAGCCTGGGCTAATGTTCTTGTGGGGTGAGTGCCTGAGTGGGAAGCTCAGTGCCCTTCTCCTTTGCAGCTATCCTAAGCACAGTGAGGGATCGGATTGTTTGCTACCATTTTCCTCTCCTCTGCTACAGCCTCCCCTCTCCAGTGGTTGGGAGCATTTGGGGCCTGACAAGAAACAAAAGCATACTTCACTCCCTGGAGAATCAAAGAAGGGTGCAAAGAGCTGCCCCAGCCTAGTGCGGCCCTCTGTCTATTCAGGGCAGCTGATCTTGCTGCATTTATCTGCCAGGCACCCCAGGCACACACCACCAGGCAAGAGAGTCATCTGTGCTCTTCAGCTCAGAGGGAAGGTCCTTTGGGCTGATGGGCGTTCTCAGATTCCTACCAAAGGGGCCAGCTATTTGAGATATACTCCACGAGCTGCTTTGCTCTTTCGTATGTGTTTGTATATGGCTGCATACGTTCCCGTGTGGAATGTGTGTGTGCACACATGTAATG
The DNA here is from genome assembly GCF_004785775.1 of Grammomys surdaster. Classification (NCBI taxonomy): domain Eukaryota; kingdom Metazoa; phylum Chordata; class Mammalia; order Rodentia; family Muridae; genus Grammomys; species Grammomys surdaster. The sequence continues at coordinate 2,847,851 of NW_021621002.1, forward strand.
CATGAGCCTGTAAGAGGCCAGGGGTCAACTTTGGGTATTGTGGCCTCAGGAGTTGCCACATTGTATTTTGAGACTTTCTGGAACCTAGAGCTCCCTGATTAGCTCAGCTGGCCAGCGAGTCACAGGGCTCTTCCTGTCTCCGCTTCCCCAGCCATGGAATAACAAGTGTTATCCAGTGTTTTTCTTGTATACCCTTAGGCTTATGGAGCAGGCGTGTTCCCAGTGGATCGATTGCTTCAGTCTCCTTTTGTTCTTCTTCTTTTTTAATATATGCTGTATTTTCCACATAAATCTTACACTCCGAGTAGAGTTTGGGGAGGGAGACTTCTGAGGTAAAAATCAACTCGTCATAATCATGAGCTATATACATTTGCAGTCTATAGGGTGGGAGGGCACCAAAATCTCCTAAAGCTGACTTTACCCTGGCTACCAGCATGGAGCTGGGAACATGGAGGGGCAGAAGGAAAGTGGGGACTGGGCACTAGGGATGCTGTAAACAGTGAGAGCATTGGCTACCTGTAAAAGAATTCAGTTACAAAAGGGGCCCTGCGGAAGGCGTGGGAGGGGCCACGCCCACTCTAGCCTTTGCATTGGGAATATATATACATTAGGCAGCAAAATGACATTCCCTGTACTGCTAAAAAGAAGCGAGACCTGGCATCTCGCTCACTGGAAGCTGTGTGACAACACCAGGACCCGGGGACACACTGCTTCCTCTGAGCTGCGTGGTTTATAAGGCATTATTTGGTTTGATTTTGCAGTTGGTGTGATGAGAGTCATGCCAATAAAAAGCTGTCGTGGAGAGTGTTATGAGTTTCGGACTACTTGAAAACTAAGGATGCTCTGGAAAAGGTTTCAGAAGGACCAGCCTGCAAGCATGTGTTATAGCCACAGTGAACACTACAGGGCGGGATAGGGTGCCATCTGTACAAGACAGACAAATGCCAGGATGCGTATTTTAAAAATATTAAAATATTACTCAAATAAAAGTTGACTAAAATGATGCTGTAGGGTTCGTGCAAATCATTATATACAATAAATAAATGCTCAGTTCGGAGCCTGCATGTCAAATGCGTAGAGCTTGAGTACAACAGAGTCTCGAGGAGTTGTCTCAGTGTCCAGCCAATCCAGAACCCCAGGACCTTGGCTTCACCATCGTCTCACCGGAGTGCCTTTAGAGATAACTGCAGAAACATGACAGAGTATTACTGCAAAAACATTCTCATGAAGACGCATTGTCTACAGAAGATCCCATGGCTGAGATCTATTTTCCTTGTCGGCAAGATGACCCCATCATATACAAGGAGCTGGATTTTGTTTCCTGCTTTTCCCCCCTGCAGAGATTGAGAGTGGGAAGAGGTAAAGGGGACTTGAGGTTGATGGTACGTGAAGACCTGATACAGTCTTATAACATTTACAGAAGCAAGCATATGCAATTCACTTGGCACAGGGTTCAGGCAAAGCAAACAGTGTGTTGGAGAAGCCATATGAAGGCAATAGAAAGGAAGGAAGAGAACCAAGGTCCTCAGGGTTCCAGCCCTGGGCCAGTGTGCCCACATCCATACCACTCCCTGGCTCTGCCTACTGTCTCGAGCCCAGTGGTTCTCCTGTGCCCTGCTTGGTGTCCTCACGTAGTGCGAACCAATTAAGATGATTCTCAATGAGACATAAAATACCTTGACTTTGGGATGCCTAAATGACAACATTACAACCTTTCCTGGACTGAACTGGGGTCTTCTTTACAGACATCATGGCCAACTCATGGCTGGGAGCCCTGAGCTAGAAGCCTGAAGATGTAGGTCCAGAGAGATGAAAACCATCCTCACGGGATGATTTCTGCTTGTCCTGGGGCTGGGGATACGTCCTGATCGATGGTGGCACAGCCTTGCTGCAGGAATGGGGAGGATGAGCCTTGCTGCTCGGGATCCTAGTGGATTAAAGAAGCAATGGGAACACCAGACAGAAGTCGGAAAGTCACCCTGGGTAACTCCCTGAGCTTCTGCCACAAGGTCTCCTTTGCGGAAACAGATGAGCTTCTCTCTTCAGCTCAATCATCTGGTTACTGTGAAGGTTCAAATGAGAGAACCCATACAAGGTAACAGAAAAACAGGAAAGCTTTGTAAATGTAGGCACTAGGATTGTGGTGATTCTTTTGGTTTTCTGATCATAAAATATTATCTATTCATTCCAGAAAACATAGGACTGGAGAGATGGCTCAGAGGTTAAGAGCCCCGACTACTCTTCCAGAGGACCCAGACTCAGTTCACAACACCTACACAGCAGCTCACAACCATAACTGTATCTATAACTCCAGTTCCAGGGCATCTGGCACCCTCTCTGGCTTCTATGGGCCCTGCACGCATGTGGCACACAGACACAATGTGTAGGAAAAAACACCCGTACACATAAAATAAAAATAAATTTAAAACATTCATTTTAGAAAAAGAAACCAAAGAAACAACAAACCATAGAAACCCCAGAGACTCACTATGAAAAAAGTAAAAAATCAGTGATAATTTTCTAGAGTCAAAAGTCTAAACAGGGCCATTATTTGGTTTTACATGTCAAAGGAAAGTGACTCAGGGAGGGACCAGAGTCCTGAGACTGGAGGCAGCTGGCAGGTCTAAAGCTCACCGGGAAGTGTGGAGTTTCTCTCTCACCTTTGAAGGGCAGTCTTGCCAGGTACAGTGGTCTTGGTTTGCACTTTTTCTTTCTTCTGCATGCGGTATACATCCCTGACTCACCTCCTTACTAGAAGACAGCAACTAGGCCCCCTGAGGACCCTGTGCATGTGACAAGATTCCTGTCCTTCCAGCAGTGCTCACAGAGGCTTTGGGGAGGAGGGGAGGAGTCTCTCTCAGCTCATCTTCCTCCAATTTACTAAATTTTTAGGTCCTTCCATTCAAGATTCTCATCCTACTTGAGTTTTTATTTATTATTTCCTTGAATTGCCTTTCCACTCCTTTCTCTCCCTCTCCCTCTCCCTCTCCCTCTCCCTCTCCCT
>NW_021621002.1:2851254-2889610 GCF_004785775.1 Grammomys surdaster
CTCCCTCTCCCTCTCCCTCTCCCTCTCCCTCTCCCTCTCCCTCACTCTCATGCTCTCTCTGGCACACTCTGGCGCTCTCTGTCTCTCTCTGTCTCTCTCTCTCTCTCTCTCTCTCTCTCTCTCTCTCTCTCACTCACTTTCTCACACTCTCTCGCGCGCTCTCTCTCTCTCCTTCACTAAGTCCAGCAATGTATAGCTCTGGTCCCCAGCAAGCTTCCTTGGGCTCTGTTCCCTTTGTCTTCAGGCTCATTGCTTCTTTTCTGCTGTTTGGATCTGCCTTGCATGTTCTCTGCTTCCCCTCCTCTCAGTTGTATCTGTGATTTTGTCTTTATAGATCCTTCCATTTGTTCACACAATTTTCTTGAATTTAGCTGAACATCTCTAGGGCAGCTCTGATGAAGTCTTTGGTGAATCTACCATGAGTTCTCTTTTGGTGATAATTTATGTTTCCTACTCTCCCTCCTATCTTGGAAGGGGCTAAGCTTTCCTGCCCCTCCGTGGGATGTGTGTGTTGTCGTTGGGAACTGCACATCTGGATGAGGTACTGCAGCAGCAGTATTGGAGATTAGATTCTCCAGTCTCTTCAGGTTTTGCTCCTTTGTTGTTATTGTTTTATTGATCTTAATTTTTTTATGGTTGTAAATTATCTCAGTGCCGAGAATCTTCCTAAGGCATAAATACAGATTTTCAGATGTTTTCCTGTGCTTCTCCTTTCTTCTATTTTTTATTTCATACATACGTGTACCTTGAAATAGTTGACATTATCCATGAATCCCCTAGGTAATAGGTCTCTGGGCATTCCTAGCTATCTAGACTGGACAGAGTCTTAGTTATCTAACTTTTGCCATTCTTATGAGAAGGTTTTTTTTTTTTAATCAAGTAGATTGATGTAGAAAACCCACCTTAAAAATAGGTGGGTGGCACTATGCCAGGCTTGTGTCCAGGAATGCATTAAATGGGAGAAACAGGCTGAGTCCATGTGTCCACAGCTCTCTGCTTCCCACTACAGTGCAAGAGGTCCAGTTACTTCAAGTGCCTGCCCCCATGAACGTGTAAAGCTTTCCTCCCTGAAGTCGCTCTTGTAAGGCATTTTCAATCAATATTAAAGGGAAGGTGACTAATGGAGACCTACCTGGTCATTAGTGTTTGAATCTCCAAATGGGAAACAGAAAGACAGAAGGCAAGAAGAGAATTTCCCAGCAAGCATTTCAGCCTAAAGGGGAGGGGCCTGCAACAATCTAGGGTCAATGTGAGAAATGACAAACACTGACATCAGTATCTGAACTTCTGTGGTCTGAAATAGTGAGGAGACACTGGAGCATGGATCCCCAAGATCTGAACAAGTGGGTAGTCGCTCCATGAGTATGCGCATGGCTGCTTGTTAGCAGGGTATGGGTGGGGAATGGCTCGATGCTGATGTCTCATGAGCTGAAACTGAGCAAAATCAATGGCAGTGTGTGACTCAAGTCTTTCCAGGACACAGTAAGTCTTCAGCGGATGCCAGAATCCCAAGACAAGTGCAACAGACAGAGTGCCAGAACCACCACCTCCAGGTAGAGTGGCAGACTGTGGTGCCTCCTACCTTGCCATCTTCCCAGAAGCCTTCCTTCCACCTGTCAACAATCTCGAAAACTCTGTCCTTTCTCCTTCTTCCCCCTTTACCATTATACACTCCCTTTTGAATCTGTGCTCATTAGAGAGTGGTTATTGTGCCTCTTGAGTTACCTGTGTTTAGAAAGGGGCAGGGGGAATGCGTGGCTGAAGCAAACCTCTCCATTGGGCAACTGCAGCTTTCAGGACTCTAGGACCCTCCCAACCAGGCCACTTCTTTAACGTATCATATGATTGCTGAATGACTCTGTCATCAGCAGCTAGCTTGCCCTCTGTTCTGTAGAACTTGGAAACAGAAGTAGGCCAGGAAAGGCCTAAATTCACGTGTTTGGAGAAATAAAAGATTTCTAAAGAGGAGCCCATGTCACCAGCAGTGAAGAGATGTCACCTCTATCCAGGTTAGCAAACTCTCTCTGAGTTATTTTGGGTGAGAACAAGGGTATTTATGTAGTTTTTCCTCCAAGCGTTGGCAATTAATTACATGTAGCCAAGAGCATTAAATTTTGGTCAAAATCAATTCTAATATTAACGGAAGAAAAAATCCCAAAGAACTGTCCATTCTATAGGTAAGCGAGAACACAAAATTATATGTCACAGATGTTAAGGGGGCTCTTTCCTTGGGCTTCTAGAATGATCAGACTCAGGACTGAATGGGACTGCAGGGTTCTGAGGGAGTAAAACTGCCTCTGTACGTGGTGGCAACTCTAAGGAAAGCCCCTACCACAGGGCAGAGTACGAAATTGTAGGTGTTTCATTCTGGGTACACCAAATGGCCTTCTTCGGGAAGAGGAGTCAGAGAGGAAAGCTCCCACAGAGAAGAAGTCCCTGCAGAGCCGTGGTTCGTGACCTTCTCAATGCTGAGACCCTTTGATACAGTTCCTCGTGTTGTGGTGCCACTCCCCCCCATAAAATTATCTTGTTGCTACTTCATAACTTTAATTTCACGCCTGTTATGAATCATGATGTAAAATAAATATCTGACCTGCAGAACATCTGACATGATCCCAAAGGGGTCACGACCCACAGGCAGAGAATCCTAGAGAATTCCAGGCTTTATATTCAGGGCCCAGGGAGGTATTACCTGAGAATTTCTGGTTTTGATGTCATCAGAGCTCTGCCCAGCTGCCTCAGCTTGGAGCCAGGAACCAGGTGTGCGGCCTGAGAGAAACAAGAGTGATGTCACCATCGATTGGCCCAGGGCCTCTGTACCCTGTGGAGACACTTCTGCTAAGCTAGCACCCAGAATACCGGCAGAGGATCTCCAGGCAACATGAGCCCAGCCTGAAACCTTCTGCCTTCTGGCCCTGGGTTGTGTGTTTCCACCCGTCTTCTGTGTCATGCAGTGGTGTGTGAGAAGGCCTTCCTGATGGGCATATACCAGGCCTCCAGGCACACTTCTCTGTCTGCCACTGAGACAAGCCAAGTACCTTGCAGGGTCTGCTAAAATGGAGGAATATTAGTCACAGCTGACACGATTTAGGTGTCCATTTAATGAAGCTCCAACAATATGTCTCTGAGATGTATTTGGCTTCAGTGTTGTACAAGTTGCACAGGACAGAATGCCATAGTTAAGAATTAAAAGAATGTAGAAGATAAAGGGGGTGGGGAGGAAGACCCCAAATACCACGTATCCTGTGTGTTACACATTCAATTCCAGTTTCCTGTCCTAGTGTCATCACAACAAAAAGTCTGATTTTTTTTTAAAAAAAAGATGATTTACTGGAGTTTTAAAGTCACATCTCCAGGTGCTTCCAAAATTTCCTTTCAGTCAGAGCTTCAGGACCTCACCTCCTGGTGTCTTTTCCTCTGAGATGTTTGGCTGGAAACTCTTGCCACCTGTCCTTTGTCTTGCTGCTGTCAGGGACTAGGGATTCCACAGCCATGTCTCAGAATGCACCCTATAATCTGCATTTCTGAGCCACTTAAAAAGCAACATGGTTATGGTCTCTGACAAAAGGTTCTAGGTGCTGGGAGCTTTAGGGTGCCTGACATTAGGGAGCTGCAACCAGCGGCTTGAACGTTCGTGAAGATGATTGGGGGGGGGGAGTGAAATTATATGACAAGAAAAATCCAGGCTTTTAAAATCCATAAAAATCCGTAAGAAGCAAATTTCCCTCGTGGGTGTTAGAATCACTATTTTAAAACTTTCCGACATTTTCGAAGCAGTCTACAGTCTTACATATTTGGCACCAGAGCAGTCTCGCAGGTAAGGCACGATTTTCAATGAACCATCACAAAGTGCTCTGAAACCCACAAAAAAGCACTAACCAAGGTCCAAACCAAGGACTGCATTTGTTCAAGAATAAAGATGTTTCAGAGCAAATCACAGAGAGCATGTTAGCTTTTTCTGCTAGTTGTCCGCAAGACACTGACAGGCAACCCTTGTTGTACTTCCATATGGGAGAGAAACCTTGCAGACTGTGGTCCTTAGCTTTACGTATGGCCTGTCTGCCTCAGATGAACCTCTCACTGGCCATAGCTTTCATGGACAGGCCGTTACTAACATTTTAGTTAAACTTGTATTCCTCATGTGTGTGACCTTGAACTGTGGGACCCTTGTCACATTAGTCAGTGTTACTCAGCGCCTTGCCTAAGCGCTGGTCTACTGGTAACTACCACAAAGGACTCTGGGAAGAATGGCCTCTGGGAACAACATCTGCCCCCATCTGATCACTAGTGTGCGGTAACATAGGCCTCATTGGTAGGCAGTTCCCATCAGCTTCCACGAGCTGATCAGAACACATAGGCTGGAGGAAAATTAGTTTCTCTGTCAAAAAGGACGGCACACTCCATGTCTGGTTGCAAGAAAAGCTTCACTGCTGTTGTAAGTGAGTGACTGGGACATCCTTGGGGACAGTCAGGACGCTCTGGACTGAAAAAGCAGCTTAAGGGGAGTTTCCTCTATGAGGTGCCACTAGCCTCTCTGGGGTCACTCTGTAAACGCTGCCCTTGCCACCTGCTGTCCCCGCACAGATCCGAGGCAGAGACTCGGAACCTGTGGAATGACAGAGTCTCCACATTTGCTTCTGTAGCTCATAATATGAAGTAAATGCATTTCACCCCACTTCCTCATTCCATGTCTCTGTTGTACAGAGAGCCGTATACTGCCATCTTCTGTCTCAGTCACGGACATGGCTGTGGATAAAAGGCAGAGGGACCATGGGCTTAAGGATTAGCTGTGCTTGGATCACTGAGCCCCTGATGGCTTCTAGCCTAATGTTTTGTCACGTGGAAACCGAGAGTGCCTTGTTACCTTTTCTAAGCACAGCTATACTTTCATACTAGGAGTCAAATCCATTTACAGGCAACAGGAGGATGGCGAGGTAGGACTTGGGCAGGGTGCAGAAAGGGTTTACAAACTTGGAAGGCCATTAAGGCAGAGTCTTAGATGTGCTAACAGCAGCCTTGGAGAGCGATCACTGCGAAGAGTTAACTCTATTTGGGAAAAGGTGGCTCCTATGCAGATCAGACCTGTCAGTCAGGGGACAACACTGTTTAAGCCTTGGCAGGAACGTGAACAGTATACATTTTTATATATTCAATATATATTTTATACAATATGCATTTTGTATATTGAACAATACGCATTTTTATATATTCAATATACATTTATTATAAAAATCTGCACAGAATAGTAAAGGAAAATAATGAAAGCCATGCATAATTTCCCCACATTTAACCTTTTTGTGTATTTCTATACTCAAATTCTTCCTTACTATATAATACAAAATTCAATAAATGTTTATAAAGTGTCTTTATGTTCGTTTTGTGTAGTCTTGCTTGGGCTGTTTTCACTGACATAGCAGCATGACAATTATTGTGTCTTTGAATATTCAACATACTCTTTTAAAGGCCATAAGAGTTCTAGCATGTGACTCTGTTATAATTAATTTAATCACATGGATGGAACTTGGTGCTATTTCCAAGTTTTTCACTCTGAAGTTACAGATGACTGGATATTTAAAAAAATTTTTAATTCAAACATTATTTACTGATTGTGTAGCTGGCTCCATTCTGGGAGCCAGAGATAGGCCAGTGGATAAAGCAGAGGTAGTTCTTTGCCAATCAGGGCTCCCAGCATACTGAGGCAGGAAGCAAGGGTCAGCAGGAAGGTACTTGGAGACAAAATATGGCATGAAGAAACTTTTAGGTACCTGGGCAGAAAGAGCTGTTGTTTGAACAGACTTTCTTTGATAAGCTACTTATAGTCTGAATAGATTCCAAATCTCACATGCTTAACACTCAACATGACAGTGTTTGGTCATGGAGCCTGTGGTGGGGCAGCAGGGGTGCCCCTGAGAGATGGTTATGAGGGTGGGACCCTCTGCAAAGAAGAAAGACTCCTACCTAGAAACAGAGTCAGCCGACTCGTACCAACTGTGAGAAGATACGTCTGCTAAACTCAGGGTTCCAGAGAAAACGGTGAGGGAGTGACGTGGGCATCCTGGAAAAGTGTCTCATACGGAAGGAACAGCGGCAAAGAAAGAACAGAGGCGGGGGTGTGCTTGGAACACCCTACAAAGCTGTTGCTGGGCCAATTAGAGGAAAGAGGTGGAAGGGGGAGGGACAGCGCATGCAGGCCCTGTGGTGACGGTGGAAATTTCTAACTGATCTGGGGGAAAATGGGAGGTTTTCTTTAGCAGAGGCAGCAGGGCTGGACTTGGGTGGACTCAGATGCAGTGTGAGACAGTGGAGCCTGCTAGATAGCTAAGTGGCTCAGCCAGGATGGGAGAGGGAGAGGAAGCGAGAAAGCCCTTTCCGGGGACATGTCAAAGAGAAATGACACAGAGCTTCCCAGTAAGGCGAGCGGGGGAGTAGAAGAGAGACAGAAATCCAAGATGACTGATGCCTTTCATGGGACAACAGGACATGGAGGAGCAGTCTGGGTGCAGGGGAAGGAGGCTATGGGAAGGGGGGTGTACTAGTGACTCTTAAGACAAAATGTGACATGGAGATCCTTGCACAGGAGGGAGAACTGGAGAGAAGCTACATATGGGGTCAGGAACTCAGGGCTGGAGGGGAGTGAGACAAAAGCAAAGGCAGAGCAGTATCTCTGCCACCTCTCAGGAGTAAGGCATACCCAGAAAAGACAACATCATGGGGTGAGCCCTGGACTGCTGTAAGCCAGTCCAGTAAGGGTGTGGTCAACTACACTAATGATTGGTAAGGGACCTGCCCCATTGTCACCACAAAGGTGGAACTAGATGTGACCAGTGGCCATGTGCTTTTTCTACTTAGGATCACACTCTTGGACCAGTCAGGCCTTTGATTTCCGTAAAATGAGCCCCTTGGTGCTGTGGTTCTAGCAGTGCGGTGGGGAAGTTCTACAGCTTATGGAAAGCATTGGGTAGTTGTATCAACAATGCCTCTAAAATAAGAGCTGGTCAAGAGTGAGCCATCGTACTGCACTCCCCGGAGTGGCCATTGAGCCATCGTACTGCACTCCCTGGAGTGGCCATGCCAATACGGAAGAAGAAACAAAATTGAAATCTGAAGACAGTTGTGGCGAGTGATAAAGAAGCGGGGATATGTTTGGTGGATGTACAGTCAGCTATGGGGGAAAGGGGTGCCTCTGTGGGCCCGTGCGAGATATCCCTTCCCCCTGAGGGGCCAGCCACAGGACAGTAGAGTATAGAATAGAGTTCACTCAGGGCATGGGGAGGGGAGTTGAGGGGGTAGTAGAGGCAGAGAAAGGCAGAGGGGGGCGAAGAGTAGAGAAGCAGAGGCTGGCCATGAGCATGTGGAGAGACGGGGAGGGGGGGAAGGACAAGAGGATAAAGCAAGAGCAAGAGAACCAGAGAGAGAGGAGAGGGCAAGCAGCCCCTTTTAGCTTGAGTCAGGCATACCTGGCTATTGCCAGGTAACTGTGGGGCGGACATACCTGGCTGTTCGTAGGTAACTGTGGGGTGGAGCTTAGACAAAACGCTAACAGAGGCTGTGGAAAGATGCAAACCACTGTGTACAGACGGTAAAGGTGAAAACTGATTGGACTGCTATAGAACCCAGCACGGTGGTCCCTCCAACTACAAACAGAATTTCCTTAGGACCTAACATCGTACTTTCGGATATGTATATAAAAATCAGCTGAAAACATAGTCTTGAAGAGACCTCTGAGCACCGCGTGTTGTATTGTTCTCAACCGCTAACATGCGGAAGCAATACAAACGTCTGACAGTGGATGAATGGATAAATGAACGTGGTATATAATACATGCAGACACATGTATGGCTATCGGCAAAGACTGTTAAAGGAAGGACAGTCTAACACAGGTGAACCTTGGGATATTCTGCAAAATGAAATAAACCAGCAACTAAAACCCAAGTAGCATATGCTTCTTCCTACACCAGCTATTACTGTGTTCAAAATCTTAGTGGAAAAAATTGAATGGTGGTTGTCAGGGGCTCTGGTAGGAGGAGGCCTAGGGCTATTTCTTCAGGTGTGTGGAGTCTTGGTTCTGCAAGGCGAGACTCATCCCCAGGTTTGGTTGTGTAGCAGTGTGATCACACTGATGGGGCCAACACTTAAAAACTTGGTGTAGATGGGGGCTTTCATGCTACATGTTTTATTTTTCTTGAGATTGAAAATTCCTTTAAAAGGAGACATTGGGACATGAGCACAGCCCTGGTGGCCATCAGCCACTTTTCCCACTGAACTGACTGTGGTGGACATACTGGGGACATGGGGCTAAGATGGGGTACGGCACGTGTGGCATTTCTCCTCCCCTCCTCCACCATGGTGTGGCTCTTGTGGGTATGTGCGGCACTCACCGGTCTAACTCTCTCTAGTGGGTGAGAGCACTTGGTGGGCAAGTATTTGGTCACATAGCAATGGCCTTTCTCCTGCTTTAGTGACAATAAGCATTTGTGAGCTAAGTATTGTCCTAAAAAACTCGAACAGATAAGGTTTTTGTTTTGTTTGTTTTGTTTTTGTCACTTGAATACACATTAGGAAAATAAAATTCATTGTTAGTGAGATTGTGTGTGTGTGTGTTGTGTGCGTGTGACACATGACAGCCAGCCCTAACCTGACCACACTGTGCCTAGAAATAAACTGCGTTATTACCCCAGTCGCTAGAGTGCTCAGACCTGAGTGATAATTACCTAGTGATAATTACCTAGGTCCTGTGTTGACTAAAGGAACTTAATATGGAGCCAGAGATCCCTTAAGGGCCATTGACCTTTACCCTAGAATGCCTGGGCCATCCCAGTGGCCTGCAGGGCTGTGAGGTATTGGCAGCTGCCTTTGCACAGCCTGCTTATTGCTGTCAGAAAGAGACGGGATGGTCTTTTTATTATTTTATAGTGGGAAAGTAAGAAACAACTGAGGGAAGTAAAACAATTTCACCGGCCAGCTATGGATTCCGTGGATAGCTGTAACACATGCCTTCCTGATGTCTGCCTTAAAACCCAACCCTAACCCCGCCTTCCACACAGCTTGCTGTATTAGCTCCTAGGCTGTTGTCCTTTTACTAGCTGTAAGAATCGTAAAAAAAAAAAAAAATTAATCCCAATTCAGGGCTTCTACCCCACCTTTGACCATTCAGTTCCTGGATAAAAGAGACACAACTTTTATTATTTACAATAAGCCTTAATCAGCACTAGAGCTGGGCAGATATCTACCCTCTATGCGATTAGAATCTACTTTCCTATCCATAACCTGAGTTTTTACTACGTTTCATCTGGGCTGCTCTTAACTCCTAACCCATGGCATCTTTCTCCTCTCTCTACCTTCTTTCTCTCCTTGTGGTCTCTTCCAATCCCAAAGCCTAGAACAAAAAGCCCTACCTATCTCAATTCTTCCCAGCTATTAGCTGTAGGCATCTTTACCCACAATCAGAAATAACTTGAGAGCAAGGTCACACAGAGTCACTTGGGTCCATGTGTGGACTACCTCTTCTCTGGGGCAACCAGATCTTGGGGGGTGGGCTGCACTTAGCATTACAATACATAGCAACAGAGCAAGCCTCAACCAAGAATAAATTTATATGATCTAAATTTGAGTTGAGTCTAAATCTCTGGTTTCTCCCAGTGGATACGAAGGCCATAGCACCTGCATTCAGAAAGTGTAACCACGATCAGTAGTTGGCTGCGGAAGTTTTTCATCACCCTATAAGGAAACCCCGGACCAATCAGCTGTCACTCTCATTCCCCATGTCCTGGTCCCTAGCAGACACTGTTCTTACCACCTCTGTGGTCTTGCTCATGTTTGACACTTCATCTTGGTGGAACGTGGTCTTGGGAATGGTTCCTTTTACTAAGCACAGTGAGTTTAAGTCCATCCACGTTGTATGTCTCAGCACCGACTCCTTTTGAGGGTTGAACTGTATCTGGCAGCGCATCTATACCCAACTTCATTGACCAATTACTAGACTATGGATATTTTCATTCCATGATTTCATTTGAACATTAAAATTCCTTGGAGCCTAGCCAGTGCAAGGAACTGATGGGCCTCTAGTTTGGACTGGGAATGTCTCCAAGGGCCCTTACGTTAAAGGCTTTGTGGCGCTCCTGGAGGTGGTAGGGCCTTTAAGAGGTGGGGCCTAGGAGGTCTTAAGTCACTGAGACCTTGCCCTTGAAACAGATTGACATCTGAGCCCTGCCCTGTCTTTCTTTAAGAAGAAGACACTCAAATTTTCATCCATCTGAGACCTGTGCACACTTTACACGGTGGCTCTGCATCCATGGGCTCATAGCTGCTATGTACTGGCTTTTCCAAGTTTGAGCCCTGTGGTGCCTGCAGGGGCTCACCAGAGCCAGGTACATTGGGAAATACACTTGAACTATCATGCTCCTCTGGTCTGCACTGTCCCTGGCCTGGATGTTTTCCTGCCCATGTGGAAATGTGGCTTTCTCCCAGGGGAATCTCATGACCCTGCCCATGCCCTACACGGCTCCCTCAACTGCCAGATCCCAAACCTCACACCAGTTAACTGAGGTGTGCTCAGAAAAATTCCACTCATCTGTCCTGGCTAATTTTATGTCAACTGACACAAGCTAGAGTCATCTGAAAGGAGGGGGCCTTGATTGAGGAAAGGCCTCTGTAAGACTGAACTCGAAGCAAGCCTGTAGGGAATTTCCTTAATTAGTGACCCGTGAGGGAGGGTTCAGCCATTCTGGATGGTGTTATCCCTTGACTGATGGCTCTGGGTTCTCTAAGAAAGCAGTCTGAGCAAGCCAGGAAGAGCAAGGCAAGAAGCAGCATTCCTCCATGACCTGAATCAGTTCTTGCCTCCGGGCTTCTGGCCTGCCTGAGTTTCTGCTCTGACTTCCTTCAGTAATGGACAGCTTCCTGGAAGTGTAAATGAAACAAACCCTTTCTTTCCAAGTTGAGTTTTAGTCCCGCGGTTCCATCAGCAATAGAGACCCTAACTAAGATATCCATCCATTACAGCGTGTGACATGAGCCTGGGCACCTGGCTTCTGTCTGTGGCATTTGATGTTCACATTGCACCTGCTGCCATCTGCCAGTTCCTGTGCATCTACTGCCCTGCAAAGCAATCCTAGGCAGACACATGCCCACTTCCACCCACAACTGGGTTTCCCTGTCCATCAGAACCTCGAGAAGGCTTGGCTTTCAGAGAGCACTGACAGCTCTCTTCTTTCTATTCATAGGGCACACCAGGCTTCTCTGTCTACAGTGACCACAGCCAGCAGAGAGAGTTGTGCTGATGCTGAGATGCTGGCAGCTTCTCTCTATTGAGCAGGAGACATTCCCCACTCTGCTCCCAGGGAGCTGAGCCCCATGGAAGGGACGTTGCCAGGCTCTCTGCAGGGACAGGTACACGAGTCTGTTGTTCCTGGACTCTGGTTTGGGGCCAGCCTTAAACATGTAATTTTCCTTTTGCATGTACAGACAAGTTGGACTTAGGCTTCACTTTGGTGGTGGGATAAGAACACCTCAACCTCGTGTTGCTGCTTCTGCCATCTCCTGCATTCTGCCATACTGAATGACTTAGTTCTGAATGCTCTAGACTGACACAGCTTCGGAATCCCTGCGCAGCCATCTCCCAATCCTGTGTTCTTTGGCTTTCCTGCCATTTTGGCCCTGAGTGGCATCCGTCCAGCCTCCTCCTCTCTAGACTGGACAATGTAAGTGAAGGTGCCTTTTGGAGCCTGCCTATATAGTGAAATTAGGAGGAGGAGCCCCCAGGGCTAGGTGGTTCTACTTTAGCTGTGCACCAGAGGGAGTGGGCAGCTTTCGAAAACTCCGACACCTGGCGCTCACTCTTGACTACCTGCAGGAGTTAGGAAGGCTGCTGGAGCATTGTCACGTTTAGGCAAGGTTGAGAACCATTGGCCTCTGATCATTTTCCATTTGTAGATTGCCAGAATCTGATGAGATACTTCTCCAGCTATGAATACAAAGGGCCCATGTCCCATTTCTCTGTTGTTTGGGTGTCGAGTCTCCCGGCCAAAGGCCCTGAGGAGGGAAGGACGCACCATTCATTCAGCATTTCTAAGGGGACACCAGTGACCTCTGGCATTCTATAGACATCTTTCAGTGAACCATTAGGTATCAGGACAAGTACATCTCCTTAAGCTTGTGGGAGTCTGCACACTCAGCACCCTTGCTAAGGGACAGTAAAGTCACACTGCTATCTGCAGGTGCCTTGTATTGTGGAGGGTCTTGGCAAAGTAATACTTACTTCTGGGGACCTTGCTGGGGTAAATCTTCTGACAGGGTTTGTATTCATCAGGAGGGGGAAAGTCTTCCATGGAGTGGAACGTGAATTTAGACTCGAAGTCATCTGTACATGTGAGAAACACGGGAATTGGAGTTTACTTAGATTACTACCGGGACCCAAGCGTGACTGTCTCCAGAGGCACACAGGTCACTCTGGGCTGGGTACCCTGCTTGCTGCTTGCCTGCTCTGTGCAGGGGTTTTGATGGCAGGGTTATTTCTCCAACAGTCCACCTGCTTTTCAAGTGTTCCTGGCTGGACAAGGGGATACAGCAGAGGCCAAATACAGTAATTCCCCTTCACCATGCCCGAGATCCTCTGCCCACCTAAGGGAGCCACTGAAGGAACAGAAAAGGGCTCCAGGCAGGGGGAAGAACCTAGCAAAGGACCTGGTACTAGCTTTCAATCAGGGTGCCTACTGTATTCCTAAAGGGGGGCTTTGAGGGAAGGAGACCCGTCAGCTTGGCTGTGTACAGTGTGAGACCTGGACTTCCCAAAGGTTCTGCCCTGGGGCTCTGGTGAGGAGGGAAGTGGCCCTGCCCCCTTCTTGACTGACAGTCTCCTTTCTGTTCTGACAGTAGTTGAGCACACAGAAGGGATGTGGAAGGTCTGATGACCCTAAGTGTCTTTCTTCCAACCTCTTTTTTCAGTCTTCCTCCTGCCTGTCAAGAAGTCAACTCCTCCTTCCCTTTCTCCAAGCCACTCTGGTCTTGTAGGCTTATAGATTTACTCTCCATGGTGATGTACATGCACGGTTTTAGTGCCGGATGTCTTCCCTTCCTCTGTCTGAGTCACACAGCTAGAGTGGGTCCTAGAACCATCCAGATGACATGGAGGGAAAAGCCCTATTTCACACATCCTGAAGACCGTTCCGTGTTTCTCTCTTTACTGCTCACTGAGAAACAGATACCACAGTGACAGCATGGGAAGCTGGCCAACTGTCCACCCCACTTGGGTGGGCAGAGAACTCTTGTCCTGTCTTTGGGGGGACAGGAAGCCTTCACACAAGTGGGGTCCTTACCAATCATGTGCTGGCTTCCATTCCGTAGCTGGCCTCCAAGCTGCTGGCTTTTGCTGGAAAGCTCTGTGGTGGGCGATCTTGCAGGTGGGGCTGGAGGTGGGTTTAGCTTTCCCCCGCTGGTTCCTTAATAGAGAAGAGGGCGGCTATTGAGGTACAGAAGTGGGACAGTAGATTTCAACTTTATGTGAGAGGTTAGGTGGTTAGCCCCTGCAACAATGCCTGGTAAGAGGACAACAACCAGAGCCAACCTAATTGAATTACAGCTTCCTCAACTGGCACAGGTTGCATACCTCTTTGTACCTCAGTTTGTTCATCTACACAATGGGAATAATAGCAGCAAGCATTTCCCAGAGTGGTTGAAAAGATTAAAGTGCACGACACAGGAAATGTGCCAACATTAGCTGCCACTATACTATCAATGATGCAATAAGCCTCATGGTCAGATGGCACAGCCCTGGGAAGGGACACACTGCAGAGTGATCGGAACTGGAAGGAAGACCTACCGGCAAGTGCCCAGCGAGGTCAGAAGGAGGACCTCCAGAGGGTGTTCCTGTCCTGCACTCTGCTCACACTAGTTCTCCCCATGCTGCAAGTCTAGCTTTTCTGTCCAGCCTTGGTAAAACCTTCTTGCCTGTCAGGGTCCATCTCACACCAACCTCCTTCCTCACCTTCCCTGGTTGGTCTCCAAGGTGAGAGGCTCTCTCTGTCCCTCTACAGTGTTTTGCTTGCTGCCCCTGCGGTGTCTGCGGTGTAGGTGGTTAGGGAGCCTCAGTAGGGTGTTCTACTGCTGTTCATCTCCTCGGTAACCCTGCCATAGCTCACTGAATAAAAAGGCCCCCTCTACCCCCCAGCAGGCAGTTCCTGCCAGTGGATCACAAACAACCTCTTCTTTCACCCCCATGTTGGGCTGAAACAAGAGAACCCTCACATTGTAGACAAAGAGAAAGGCCAGATAAGTGCCTGCTCTTAGGGACTTGGAGTCTGAACTGAGGAGCAGAGAGCCAGGTGACACATAGGCATGTCCACACTATCCAGCCTCTGCCCTACCCTCAGGGATTCCCAGCCTCCTTCCCCTCTCAGTTTTTCCTCAACCCCAGCTTCTGTCCCCTCCCAGCCTTCTTTGTCCCTCCCAGCCTCTATCTTCTCCCTTCCTGCTTTCCCCTCCCTAGGTAGCATGCTGGCCCCTGACAAGCCTGCTGCAGGAGGTGAGGGAATAAGTCTCTGATTCTCCACTGGATGAGACTCCACAGGGGACTAGGAAACGGGTCACGCACTACAAGACACATGCAGGCAGGCCCTCATTTGGCAATCTTACGTGAAAGTTGGCATTATTTAGAAAATAACCGCTTAAGCAGCCCCCCCTTAAACGGGGGTGGATGAGGAGCCTAGCATTTGAATTCAGGTACCTACACATCCCAAGAAACTGCACATGCGCCTGAATATTTGTATGTCATGTGCAGACATGTGTGGTGTGCATGTGATACATGTACATGTGTTTAACGCTATGTGTACATGTGTATGTAGGATGTATGTATGTGTGGAACACATATATTTGCTATGCGCATGTGTACATGTATAGGTATGTAGTGTATACTGTGTATGTATATGATGGATGGACCTGTATATGTGTGTACACGTATGTATATGGTGTAAGTAGCATGTGTGTGAGAGATGGACTGGTATGTGTGAGTGACATGTATTATCAGTGTACTTGTGTGAACACATGTGTGCAGATGTGTGTTCACCAGCCTGGGCATGTGCTGAGTGTTTCTGCATGTATGCATGTGCTGAGTGTTTCTGCATGTATGCATGCACGCACAGGAGTGTGGCTGCAGTGGTTTCTGCTGCACGTAGCCCCTGCATGCTCTCTCCAATACCGTGCTTCATTCACAATCCTTCCTGGGAAAGAGTTATCCTTATTTTGGCTCAATACACAAGCCTGCTTTCTTGAGTCGGCTGGAGAATCTACAGAATACAGACTGTGTTCCAGTGGCTGTCACTCAGGTAACTAAACCAGAGACCTACTTCTGGAAACTGGCTGTACCTAACCCAGGGGGGAGGTCCAGAGCCAGACTGAATAAACACCACGTCTCCAGCCCTCACCGTTGCTAGAGCCAGACTAGTGTCAAACATTCTCCATACTGTGAGACAGAAACGTCTGCCCGTCACCCTATTTGACAGACAAGAAAGCACAGAGAGGCTAAGAGGTTGCCCCATGACACGCAGCTAGCAATGTCAAGAGGGTCAAGGTCAGAATCTCTGGTACGGTCTGTGGGATCTAAGATAGGACTCCCAGCCTCCCTCAACAGTGGCTTCCATCTTGAAACAAACAGTAAGGTCCCACAAAAGGGCCAGGTTTTAGTGTTCTCATGGAAACTGGATTTGAACCTTGCCATGGTGTGCGCACGGCTCAGAGGACTCAGGGGAGTCTCGAAGGCTGCTTTACCTGGGCCTCGCCGCTTCTTCTGCAGGATAGCCTGAGGGCCAGGGCCGGGAGCACCCGGAGGTGTGGGCAAGGCCTTCTGCGCCTGGAAGCTGGGGGATTTGGGGGGCAGCGGGGGAGGAGTCTCGCTGCCGCTGTTGTTTGAGCCTGGCAAAGGGGGCGGGGCCCCAGCGGCCCTCGGGGAGCTAGAGGCGTGGATGGGGAGCGGTGGTGGAGGTGGTGGTGGTGGTGGAGGTGGTGGTGGCGGCGGCGGTGGAGGAGCTGGTGGTTCTCGTACCTCCTGTGCAGGGCTGCTGGGCTCTGAGTGGAGTCCCGGGTACCCACAGGGTGGGAGAAGGGGGAGCGGGGGTGGGATGGGTGGCAGGTGCAGCGGGGCTAGTTGGGGCCTCACTGCCTTGTCACTGAGCGCTGAGGCTGCGGGCAGCGGGGGCGGAGTCGGGGGAGGAGGCGGAAGAGGAGGTGCGCAGGGTATAGGGGGTGGCACCACAGATGGAGTCCCCTTGGTTGGAGGGACAGGTGGGGACACCAACGGGGCTTTGATGGGAGAGGCCGGGGGGAGTGGCGGAGGTGGAGGCGGGGGTGGGGGTGGAGTGGGAGGCGGTGGGGCAGGCACACTGGGGCGAGGAGGGGCCGGCCTGGCAGAGCTGTGCGTCTCTGAGGCATTGCCTAGCCTGGGAGATGCAGGGGCAGGAAGGGGGCCGCCGATGGCTTTGGTGGGGAGCCGGGGAGAAGGCGCTCGGGAGCCAGGGCCCTGTCCGGTCTTGCCTCCTGGAAATGAAACACATTCTAGGTTAGCCCTGCAATGTGGGAAGGAAAAAAGTCCAGGTGACTGGGCGGTACACAGGACTCAGGAGCCTGATGTCCCTGTAGCTGAGGAGTAGACTGTGCAGGCCCACTGTGAGGCTACACACGTGCAGCAGGCACAAGTCCCCCCTCAGCTGGATCTGTCCTCCTCTAAGGCAATAACAAACAAAACACCCCTTTTTACCGCTTACAGCAGCAGTATATTTGGACAATTTTTAATACAACAATTAAAAGAAAAAACACTGAATGCTCACTAAGGCATAAATTAATGCTATGGCCTGCTACTGGTCTCAGTGACCAGATCAAGCCCTCTGGTGTCATTTTTATGTGTTCTGTCAAGAGATGACGTTCACTCCCTGTCCCAGCTGTGACTCCCTGGCTCTGACTAACCTAGAGGAAGGAGCAGGAAGTAACCCTTGGCAGACTTCTAAATTAGCTGTCTCTAGAGACTATGCACATCTTCTCTCTTGATACCCAACACAAGCCCTTGGTGGCCTGCTGCAGATCTGCAGATCATGTGGCTCTGAGGACTGTCAGTCCAGTTGTTCCAGCTGGGGCCCTGGAGATAGGGGAAGTAAGCCACCTCTCCAGTTTGCAGCTGTTTGCAGATGCTAAGGAGCCTAGGTAAGACCATCCTAAATCGCGCATAGACAGAATGACAGTCTAAATAAGCAGGCGGTTAAAGCTCCTACATCTTTTCATTTGGCTGCCCAGCAGTGTCTAACTGATACGGAGATAGAGATCCATCACGACTCAACACAAGCTGGTGGGTCCGCAGCACTGTCCGGTCTTTTATGAATGGCACTCCGTCTAAGATGATGCCTTTGCTAAACAAGTCATTCTCCAGTTATGATGAGGCAATTTAAATAGATGCGGTTTTAAAAAGATTCCCAGAGAACAAGTCTGGGATTTAGGAGTTCCCAGGGTTAAAGTTCTCAAATGTACATCTCCGTGCTATATAACTATTTATGCATCCCACATGTTGGGGGGGAGGAGGAATGAAGAAAGGCGGCCACTGTTGGTACCAGGCCTGAACTCAATGATGTCACATCCAGGAGACCCTACATCGTTGCCAAGGCAACCGCCATACACTCCCAGAATCCACCTGGCTACCTCACCTTTACCTGGGAAAAGGCTACATCATCGCCCATATAAATAGGCAGAACCTCCTGACCTCGCTCTCTTCTCCCCATCATCTTCTTCCGTTTCTCTCCCCACCTTTGCCCTCCGCCCTAAATAAACCCCTCTCCTCGTGGAACCGTTTGGTCTGGTGTAGTCTGTCCTAAGCTATGCGCCGAAATCTAGCAGCCATCAGGCCACCAGGTTGGATCCTTCCATACCTGCCACATCCCTCTGGCCTGCTGGTCTCAACACAGGAAAGCCACCAGCGAAGAGATCTCCCAGGGCAGGGGGCGTGGTTCCTCCTCGGGTGCTGCCGCCAGCGGCTCCTCCCTCTTTGCTGGTTCCTTTTGAACCTGGAGAGGAGAGGCAGGAAGATAAGTAAGAAGTGCCAGCGGGCCTTTCCCACCCTAGCCCAATGCCACCGCTTTCACTGTGTGTGTTCTCATGCCTAAGCCTGTCTGCTACCCAGTCTAGTCCCATCAGAGTGAGGACCATCTGTGGCTCAAATTAGAAAACTCAACTTGACATAGAAAGGCCTAGACACCCTCTCTTCTCCCCACAAAGTCCAAGCTTAACTCATTTAGACATTTTAACTTCATATTTTTTTTATTTATGGATCAGAATGTCCAGACATGTGGCATCAGTAACCCTACCTTCCATATACGGTGGTTACCAGCCATAGACACTCAGAAGACACACTCAACTTAGACAAGAATTCCTGAGATCCAGCTGTAAGGCATTTTCTCAATTAGTGATCAATGGGGGGGAGGGTCCTTTGTGGGTAGTGCCATCCCTGAGCTGGCAGTCTTGGGTAATATAAGAAAGCAAGCTGAGCAAGCCAGGGGAAGCAAGCCAGTAAGTAACATCTCTCCATGGCCTCTGCATCAGCTCCTGCTTCTTGAGTTCCAAGCCTGACTACCTTTGGTGAAGAACAGCAATGTGGAAATGTAAGGTGAATAAACCCTTTCCTCCCAACTTGCTTCTTGGTTATGATGTTTGTGCAGGAATAGAAACCTTGACTAAGACAGGAGGGGAGTGTTGGAGGAAGTATGTCTCTGGAGGTGGGCTTTGAGAGTTTAAAGACTCTGGCTGTTTCCAGTTTGCTCCCTGCTTCTTCATTGTGGCCGAAGATCTCAACTCACAGCGTCCAGCTCCATCTGCCATACCTCTACTCTGCCAGCACGGCCTCTCCTCCCTCCGGAACCATAAGCCCAAATCAACCTTCTATGACTTGTCTTGGTCATGGTGTTTTATAATAGCAGTGGAAAAGTAACTGAGACCCAAGCTAAGAGTAACATATGCAGTTAGGGCACAGTGCCCACTGTTGGATGAGTGTCAGATTACTCTGAATATTACATACAGTACTCGTTGTGATTAGGCAGTAGGTGTGACAATAATATGTATCAGTCTGCTAACTGCTAACTGAGCTTAACCGATTAGACAATGAGTCTAGTCAGAAATGAATCCTCATTATAATCAGTGTTGAAAAGGTTTCTTTTAAAAGGTATCCATCTTTGGGACTAGAGAGAGGGTTCAGCTGTTAAGAGCACACACTGCTCTTCCAGAAGACCTGAATTCAGTTCTGAGCATCTACACTGAGCAGCTGATAACCTGCTGCAACACCAGCTCCTCTGGCCTCTGCAGGCATCTGTATTCATATGTACATACATACAGATGGGAATGTACATGTTTGTACACATGTGCACACATATACACACACCTACACATAATTGAAAAGAATAAAGATAATTCTTTAAAATGTGTGTGTTTATGCCCTAACACATGTAGTTATAGATTATTGAAATACAATACTAGTAATAGGACTATTTTTGAGAATTGCTATAATTTTGAAATATATGAAAACGTAATACAAAATGTTTCTGGATATAACATGTTAACGTTTTGGAATCTTGACCAAATCAAAAAAAGAAGGTTTTTTCATTTACATAATTTTCATATTGCATTCACATTGCAATAACATTGTGAATGTCTCTGATGACACTCAATGGGACAGTTAAAAATGATGAAATTTGCTATGTGTATTTTATCACAATCTAAAAATGATACTTATCACAAGGGGGTTTTGTTGTTGTTATCAAAAAGTAATGAAAGATAATGCAAGCTCTACCACCTGTGGCCTTTCAGAAGGGAGGGTCTGAATCCCTCACCTGATGGCCTGTCCCTGCAGCAGGTCTGAGATGGTTTGAGAGTGCATGGGTCACAAATGCAGATTAGCTAGAGTCTGACCATGCTCTATGGATCCCCATCCTGGGCTCCCTGGGGGCTGCCCTGGGCTGCCCACTTACTCTCGATCTGTGGGGCACTGCGGTCATTGATCTGGGTGACTTTTCGTAGGCGTTTGCCTTGCTGGATGTCAGCCAACAGTGCACTCCGGCCTTTCAGATCTGTCTTCCTTAAGCTGGGGGTGTCTGTGCTGACCTGCAAGGAAATTGGGGTTTAACTGTTAGAAAAAAACAAACAACAACAACAACAAAACCCATAGCATTTGCAGAGAAACAAAATGCCCCGTCGGGTGTGTCTCTCTCCTATGGGAATTCTGCTTTTTCTGCATTCTCCTATGGGAATTCTGCTTTTTCTACAATCTCAGGTCACACCCACACTTCTCTCCCTGGGACATCAAATGGACTCTGTATTAGATGGTCTATACAGGTGCCCATCTTGAGCATAAAGTCCTGGTGGTCTCAAGGCCAAATCAGATCCCTTTCACGTACCTGGCCTTCCATTTTTGCATCCCTGACCGCTCCCAGATTCTGAATGGACCTATTGTAGGATACTGTGCTTTTTAGCTGCAGCGGATTCAGGCTCTGGGAGCTGGCTTTATGGGAGGTACAATGACCTTTGTATGGAGCCCAGCAGAGAACTGGGAAGCTCAAGAGAAATGGAGTTCTCAAGGGTCAGAAAATTAGAAGACAGGGAGTCAGGGGTCACAGTGTATTTTAGTGACTATAAACTCTATTTACTGGGTGATTGAATGATTAGTGAGTGAATTAATGATTGAATTGGATCCAATAGGTGTAAGACACCGTGTGAATTCTCCTGAACATACATTTATGCCAGGGACACAGGCATACCATGCAAGGAGCTCAGTCCTCTATATCACAGCACATGGCTGAGCATCCACTGATGGTCATGGAGAGGAAGGACCATGAGAACCAGGTAAATCAGGCTTCTGGGAAGACGTGAAGCCTCACACAGTACCTGATGGGGCATTGGGCTTTGAAAATCCTTGTTCTAGTCAGAAAAGTGGGGTGACGCAACATTACAAACTCTCTCATACATTCTAAGAGACTGGAACTTTTGCTGACCCATAGTTAATAATACGCCCTGAGGTTACTGCTATCCTACTGTGGACTCGACCTGTCTTTTTAACCCACCTTTAAGACAGCAACAAAACAAGCCACCTAACCTGCCTTGGGTTTCCCATGTGATGATTTTTTTTTAAAGATTTATTTATTTCATTTATATGAGTATACACTGGAGCTGCCTTCAGACACACCTGAAGAGGACACCAGATCCCATTACAGATAGTTGTTAGGCACCGTGTGGTTGCTGGGAATTGAAGAACCAGTCAGTGCTCTTAACTACTGAGAGCCATCTCTCCAGCCCTCCTGCCCTCATGTGATGAACTTTTACAACCTAAGCTAAGGCATAGCTTTAATCTTGTTATGTAGTCTTCCATACCCTGACCCATGAGTGATTCATGCATGAATGCATGTTACCATAGTCGATGGCAAAGTCATACAATAAACATCTTCCATAAGCAGTGGAAGCAACATATAGCAACATATGCGCATGGCTTGATAGCATTTGCCTGTTTGTTAGCTGATGAAGTAAATAAAGTCTCATTCCTTGTAAAACCCTGCTAAAGATTTCTGTAAGGGATCTCCCATTCCTTCTTCATATGATACTTTTGTGCTGTTCAGTAATACAGAACAAAAACCCTTTGTTAAGGACACACACACACACACATGTATATGAAGACACACACACATGTATATAAAGACACACAACCACACATGCACACATGCATACACACACGCATGCATGCACACGGAAACGCATACACGGATTTACAAGACAGCATTCAGGAAGGCACAGATTCAGGCTTACACCACAGATTAGAGACAGGAGAGAGATGCTGGCTTGCTCTTGGTTAAATTACTCCAAGATTTCTTTTCTTAATTGGACACCAACATATATTGTGATTCTGGATTTATAACTAAGGGATCTAATCCAATTCAGAAAAGAGAACGATTAGATCGCCTGATAGAAACTCTGGGCTGTGGGGCACCAGAGACGCTGTGTTCTGGGCTAAACGTTCCCACCGGTGACTCCAGCTTGACTTAGACCCTCAACAAGTTTGAAAGGCATAAACTCTAACGCCGGATTCATGTTGCCTGGAAACACACCTTGTGAGGCTTTAGGAGAGGCTATGGATGACGGTCAGTAACATAACTGTGGACCAAGGGCTCCAGTTCTAAATCCTTCGGCACATTTAGACATAGCTCAGATGCTTTTACGACACATGTACAACAGGGTTATTTCTTATGCACCACGGTTTTAAAATAGTCTGTAAAAGACATTAAAATCCAAGTCATGTAAAACCGAATGAGTAAAAGCATCGGGACCCGAGGCAAGAGGGATACAGCTGTTCTTGTAAAATTTACTTTACGATTTCAGGTGTGCACGATGGCTGGCTAGTGATGCAGGGTAAGGAGTGTTCTGTAATTGTCTAAGGGAAGGGCAAACAGCAAAAGAAGTCCTCTTCAGATGCTGGTTTTGAGGAAGGGGAGGATTTATTTATTTATTTATTTTGGTTTTTTGAGACAGGGTTTCTTTGTGTAGCCCTGGCTGTCCTGGAACTCACTCTGTAGACCAGGCTGGCCTCGAACTCAGAGATCCACCTGCCTCTGCCTCCCAAGTGCTGGGATTCAAGGTGTGTGCCACCACTGCCCAGCAAGGGGGAGGTTTATAATGTTGTTTGCAAAGCACTCATGAGGCAAGAATTCCCCATCTCCCACCACTTCTTGGAGAAGGATCATCTCACCCACTTCAGACTCAAGTTTTTACAATTTTATTTTATTTATATGTATGGGTGTTTTGCCTACATGTATGTTTAAGTTCCACACGCTTATCTGGTAACCCTCAGAGGTCAGAAGAGGGTGCTATATCCTCTGGAACTGGAGTTACAAAGGGTTGTGACCTACTGTGTAGGTGCTGGGAATCAAACTAGGGCCTTCTGGATGGAATATGAGCCAGTGTTCTTAACTGCTAAACCATCTCTCTCCAGCCCCTCGATTTCTTTTACTGCCTGAAGACATCCTTATTCTCTGATTTTGCCCATTCCAGACGTTTCAGGGGAGGGCCATGGAGAATGGTGCATTGAAATCATTATCTTAATTTTGCTACTTATTTAGCACATGCTTCAGTATGTGCCTGGGGATTTTTACATGACAGATTGACAAATGAACACATTCTCTATCTCACTGGTGACTATTCCCTTCTCTCTTGACTCTCTCCTGCTCCTGAGTTTGCCCTGACAATTTCCCACTAGAGGGCTCTCCTGCACCTGCCATCATAAGGCACCTGCCAATCTTGTCTGCCAGGCAGGCCAAGGAAGAATTGCTAACTTCTGGGGGGGGAAAAGCAAAGCTATATATATTTAGACTTAATAGGTTTCAGACAAAAGGACACATTCATTCATATGTTGAAGATTGTATTACACAAAGATAGTCATTTCTTCTTAAGCTACAATATTTGTCAATCTTCCAACTATAGCAGTTAAAAAAAAAACAACCTACAATCCTAAGAATCCTTGTTACCATAGTGACAGGGATAATGAAGCAGGAAGAGAGAGTTTCTAAATATCAACTGTGTGTTTTCCTCTGTGCCAATCCTCCTCGTCATCGGCAACTTTACCAAAATCATAAGCACAGGAAGGGAAGCAACTCCGGACCTTTGGCCTCTGGAAAACAAGCTCCAAAATTGTCTGAAACACCCATCGTGACATCTCTGTGAAGACCACCCTGGTCTCTTCCTGATAACAGTGTGTTGAGAACAGAAGTCTGTCTGTTTCCACACAAAGCCCTGGTTCACGTAGTTTGCTGCCATAAGACTCAAAAGAAGTCATCGAGGAACTGAGGAGGACGTGAAACCATACAAAAGACAGGCACATGAGCCTTTCCTTTTGGATAAAGCAGCTGGAAGCCAGAGGTAAGCCCATAAGCAGATTAGAAATACCAAAATCAAATGACGGCGACACAGAGCCAAGGGTAGCAGCAGAGCCGGAGAGGTAGCTGCTCTGATTTGGATACATTATAAAAGCCATTTTTTTCCTTTGCTGGGCCAGTAAATGAAGCATCGGAGCTGTGGTTGTTATCTGGGGAGGGGGTAACAGTCTAGATCAGAAGTGTCCTATGCTGCACCTCCTTGCTTCCCTCTGCCATCTGGCCCCTTGTAACACTGTCTTCTGTGAGAAAGGTTGACACCAATGTCGCTGGTTCTCTCCTCTCTCCATGTGAAAAACTGCTTCTTTAAGAATACGTGTTTATTATTATCTTTAATTTCATTTTATGTGCATGGGTCCAGCAAGCCTGTAGACCAAATATGTGCCTAGTGTCTGAGGAGGCCAGAAGAGCGTGTCAGATCCTTTGGAACTGGAGTTACAGATGGCTCTGAGAGGTTCTGTAGATCCTGGGAATTGAATCCAGATCTTCTGGAGGTGTAGTTAGTGCCTAAGAAGCTTCTTTCTGAGTGGATGGAGGTTTACTGAGGGGACAACAGAGATCAAAGGGCAGCAGGCCAGTATCACACATTCCTCCCAAAGCTGAGCAAATGTCTCACAGAGAATGGAAAGATTCTATGGGCCAGAGCTCCCAGAGGCCCATTGTCAAATAGTCTTCCAGACGTGACGGGCCTCTGCACTCATGAACTGTCTACAGTTGTGGATGCTACACAAGGTGCTTTCAAGATCAATCTAGTCAATATCCTGGCATGCATGGTGTGTGTGTGTGTGTGTGTGTGTTTTCTAAGTGTATGCAGCCTCACTCCTGGTTGAGAAGCTACAGGTAGTCTAAGGTACCAGAAAAAAGTCAGATTTCTCAGAAGTGGTGGTAGGTCCCAAGCTATAAAGGATAGACCTACACTCACCTACATTTGGGTTATACTAATTTGACTCAACCAGTAATCAATCAGTCTATCTATCTATCTATCTATCTATGTATCTATCTATGTATCTATCTATCTATCTTCTGTAGAGTGTGGAAGGACATGATACTGATAGGAAGATGGGGTAGGACAAGCTAGAGACAAGCTTAGAAGGGGAGTGAGGGATGAATTTGATCAAAATAAAATGTATTCATGTATGAAGGAGAAAAAAAAGGTCAGTGGTTGACCCAAACCAAGCCAGGTACTTCTTTCAAAGATGATCTAAACCCAGTCCCTTTATTTGTTGGTTTTTGAAGCTAGCATATAAAGTAGTAGGTTTAATTCTGACATGTCCGTCTCCTATGTCCCACTCTCATATTTAAATATTTAAATCTAAGTCCTGCATCTGAAAGAAATCGTGGTGTATTGGTGTTTCTGTATCTGCCCTTACCCCGTCTTAACACAACGATTCCAGTTCCATTCACCTTCCTGCAGATGTCAGATTTATTATTTTTCTTTATGGCTGCACAGGTTCCCTGGCACGTGAGACCTGCACATTACCTCCGCCCTTAGGCTACCTCAGCGTCCTCAGACTTGTGGGCAGACAGGTCTCAGCGGCTTTCGGTAGTTTATTGCCAAGGCTGGATCACAAGGACAGCTAGAATAGCCTCCCACCTGCTGCTGTGCTTTTTGTGTAGAAGAACACAGGGAACTTTGAATCCAGGAGAGAGACTGAAATATCCTGTGGAGGAGGGGTGGCGACCCACTCTCCCCCATCAGGCCTGACACAATGTTCTCTGCACTCCAAATGGTACCTAAGGCATGCTGTTCAAGAACGAGGCGTTTTGTCATACACAGTCTTTATGTTTCATTTTTAGAATTCCAAATTGCAATGCAAATTCATGAGCACAAAAAAAAAATCAATGGCCTGTCTAACCTCTGTGAAAGCCGGATATCCACGCCAAGGCTGCACGAAGACATGCGCAGAAGCGTACTTGCGCGCTTCTCACTTGGAGACAGGATGAGCAGCCCCTTCACTGGTGCTGCAGGATACGGGTGAAGCCGGGCCTATTTGTTACACCATAAAAGGTTATCTCATGCAATGGTGCAACTCTGATGTTTAGATGGGGCACTCTCGTCTTCTTTCCCTGCCCCATTCCTTCACAAACTCCTGCATTGTCCTCTTGGGGCTGTGTCATAAAACAAGCTCTCATGCTTGCTTTCCAGCCCTCCTCCACATAGCAGCGAGCTTGACCTTTTCAAGGGGCATGCCGTTTTACCATGCCACTTTCCTCCGTAAAATTCTTTTCTGTCTCTGAACTGCGCTTCTGGATCCAGCTCAAAATCCCCTATAGCACACAGCCCTTAGGGAGCAGCCTAGATTTTCCGTTTCACTGGGGAGCTTATCTCCAGACCCTGACTTGAGCTATCGCTTTGATCTTTTTATACTTGCGTTTTGGCACTGTTCCAAGGAGCCTCGGGATCCTGGAAGGCTCTGTGTTCCTAGAACAGCGTTCCTACCTTCAACAGAGCACCTGCCACCCAGATCATGTCCCTTCACGCATACCTGTGGTGGCCTTCTGTCTCATACAGAATAAGACACTCATGCCCCTGCCTGAGCTTCCATGGTCACCCATAAGCAGCAGCAGCAGCAGCGTTCCTAGATGAGGCCACATAACACATTAGTAACTGAGGGCTTTTCTCTTGACCCTCAAGCCCTGGGAACTATTTATGAATTGACTTATCGATCGGTGACAATGGCTGTATGTTTTGGTTGGAAATCCAATCTCTTTATATCTCTAATGTCCTTTTGAAGTTGTGGCTCTGGGCCAGTTGGACTTCTGGCTCTCTGTGTACATGCCCAAGTCTTTCTCTCTCCGCAGTTTCTTACCGCTACTCTTATGCACCTCCGGGCTTTTCATTTTCCTATTGAAGGGACTCAAAGAATACAGTTTTTCTGTTTGTTTGCTTGTTTGTTTGTTTAGCTGTAGTCATTTTGTAGCGGCCTCTGCCCCTGTTTGCCTGTTCTCAGAAAGCATTTGGATGTGGAAGAAGGCTCCTCCCAAGGTTATCTCAAGACTCTGATTCTTCACAGTGTTCCCTCACCCATATTCTGTGGCTGTTTGACTGAGAATGGTCCCCATAGCCTCATCTATTTCAATGCTCTTCATCAGACAATGGCACTATTTGGAAGGATTAGAAAGGTTAGGAGGTATGGCCTTGTTGGAGGAAAATACCTCACTGAGGGGTTGGGGTAGGGTTGAGGTTTCAAAAGCCAGAACCAGGACATGACTTTCTCTGCTTCTTTGCCTCCAGACCAGGATGTAGCTCCCAGGTACTGCTCCAGGGCCTGTCTGCATGCACACTACCACACTCCCCACCATGATGATAATAGACTAACCCTCTGAAACTATAAGCCAACTTCAATTAAATGCTCGATTTCGTAAGAGTTGCTTAGGTCATGGTGTCTCTTCGCAACAATAGAACACTGACTAAGACATATTCCTAAACTGTTGTTGTTGATGATCTGGGTTTTTTGTTGTTGCTGTTTTGGTTTGGGGGAGGGTGGTTTTTCTGTTTGTTTGTTTGTTTGGTGTGGTTTGGTTTGGCTTTTTTTTTTGCCCCTAGAAACACAAATTCTGGGATTTAGGAGTAAATTTTAAATTTTGAAAAAATTTTGATTTAAAACCCCATGTTGGATCTGGAAGGAAAATCTAATAACTATTAAGAAAACCAGACTTCCCTGGGCTGAGAGTCTAAAGGTAACAAACAGTCCAATGCTGTGACCAGCACCTGTGCAGTTGACAGTGGTTCCTGACTCCTCTAAGAATGTCAGTACAAAACTGGCTCTCACCTCAAAGAGAGTTAGAGTTTACTCTGGAGGCAGACATGAGTGGCCACGGCTCTAGAATACAGATAAGGTCACCCCAAATGCCACAGTCCAAAGTGGCAACAGTGTCACAACATTCTTATAACAGCACAACTAAGAAAATCCCTAAGTCAAGGCATCTTTCAAAGACATGGGGGAGGGGGGAGAGGCGTTAGTGAGTTACAGCAGGGTAGGGAGTCCCAGCAATAGGCTTCTGATACTGTCTGATGACATTCTAACTAAGCCTTTGAGTTGTTGGAAACTAGGGATCTGTTTGTATATCCCCGCCAAAGCATTTTACCTGATAGCCACAAGAATGCTAAGTCAAACACAGAGGTGGAAAGCACATAATGGCCTGAAGGGACTAAAGGAGGAGAGATAGTTTGCTTTTCAAGCTGTAATAGTCCAGCTCTGCACAACCACAGACATCTCAGCTGCCTCCCCACCCCCTACCAGCCTGGTTGAATGGACGGGTGTGCCTCTTATTTTTTTCTTTTTTCTTTTTTAAACCTGGGAGCTTCATGTCACAAATACTGCCAAAGAGAAACATGGCCCTGTGGATAATTTGCAAATCCTATGATCTTCAACTCTAGCTCACTACTCCAGCATTTCTCCGTCTGGTAGGGTGTTTCTTTCTCCACTCATCCGAAACCAAAGCACAAGGCTATTCGTGGCTCCTTTTTCTTGTGAAATACCGACGCTTCCACAGAGACCCGGCTCCCTCTCTCTGTTCATGAATTCCAGGCATTATTTTGAGTCCTCTGTGCGTCTTAACCCATTTCAGGGGCCTTTGAACAACTTGGATTGGTACAGTAATTGTGGAGACAAAGCCCAGTGTTGAAGTGAGGCCCAGACATGATCCAGGTGCTACTTCCTAGAAGCACAGAACCTTTGGAGAGATAAGCCCAGGGAAGCCTGACTCTCTTAATACCAAGCTGTTCAGCCCTTCCATAGTGATATCACCCAAGAAATGCAAGGCAGGCCTACAGTTGGGACAATTGTCCTCTGGCCTGGGACCAGGGGGTGGATGTTGCTTCACAAGCAATGTGAAGGGAGAGGTAAGAGGGCATCACAAGGAAAAGGGAAGGCCCGGGAGGGAGGGCAGAGCTTCAGAGAAGGTTGCAGCCACAGAAACTAAGTCCTAGGGCTCTGCCAGTGCCAGAAAGCCGGTCAAGGCTGAGTGCTGGCTCCAAGAACTGCCTGGTGAGAGCATCAAAACCTTGGCATGCAGAAGGGATGGGAGTTAGAGGGTGAGGGTGGGGTGGGGGTGGGGGACTGTGCGCACTGGATGGAAAGTGCAGAGTAACCCTATGCTGTGCAGGCTGCACATGGCCAGTGCCCTTGTGTTGTAAGTTATCTGCACCTGACACTCTCTTGTCAGGTAACCCTCGGCTCTTAGGTGCCAGCCTTGCTGGTCCGCCTCTCTCTAGTTCTCTCTCCTCTCATGCCTCCTTGCTGGTTGCAGGCAAGATGCAGAGTTTATTTGGCTTCTAGACTGGGAAAGGATAGGGTTTCTGAATATCACTCACATGCAAAGAGTCAGAAGTAGGAAAAAAAATAAGCAAGGGGTGGGGGAGAATGACAAGATTTAAGTTCAAGATAATTCCAAAGTATTATGATTATGGAGATAGATTTAGACCCACCCCCACCCCAATCACCTTTTCTTTGCACAGAACCCAAAAGAAGCTTCTAGGTCTGGACATGGACTGGATCCTTGAGAAACAATGACTCCAAGATTTGCTCAAAGAGAGACCAACATGCTTCTCCTCCATTCCAGAACCTTCGTGGACCATGAGGACTCTGCTCCATAAGATGACTGGCATCCTTACCTCTCACCTGGGGTCTCAGTCGAGTCACAGGGCCCTGCCAATGAAGCATGGCGCCCCTTCCTTCATGAGGTGGTACTCAAAGTATCCTCCCTCGGCTTTAACCAGCTATCAACCCTCCCTCTTCGCTACAGCCTTTTCCTATATTCATGTATTTTTGTTTGGTTTGGTAACCCACTGAATTAAAGTCCCAACATCTTCAACGGGATACAGATCTACTGTGTTTTAGGATGATACCCTTGGCAACTTACCTGACTTCTTTAAGTCTCCATTTTCTTACCTGCAAACTTGAGAAAAGAATGACAACCACTACATACCCTGTGGTGATGATTTAATCAAATAATCATTTTAATAATCCATATTTTTTAAAAAACATAAAAACAGTGAGTGGTGCTTATGAATCACTCAGTAGATGTCGGCTATTAATATCTGCACTCTCTAATAGTTTCCAACAGACTCCCACCTTTTCCTGTTTTAAAAGCTTGTGATTCCTGGCATAAAGCCAGAGATCAAAAAGAAGGTCCCAGATGACAGCCTCTGGAACAACCAGTTCAAACTAGAAAAGAATGGGGCCATCTGAGCAAGGGAGCTTGGGAAGAGCCGGGTGGTAACCAGCAACAAAGAGAGAGTATATCTGCTGTCTTCTGTGCCTCTGAAAACCCAAAAAGAACCCCAGACTACAGGAAAGGGGGAACCATCTGAGACAGGCACTGACTTTGAGCAACTTAATAGAAGAAGGAAGGAGATCCGAGACGAATTGTATGTGAAGCAGACACTGATTTCAAAATGAGACGAATGCAATCATACAATCCCAATCGGCTCCATAAGCATCATGTTTATACCTCATAATCCTGAATTTTGTCGACTTTCAAACTCTCAGAGACAGTTTAGAGTCAAAGCAGAACACACACACAAACACACACACACACACACACACACATACACCACACACGCTCTCAAACCCAGGACAAATGGGTCAGGTGCCTATTTAACGTATCAAAGCAGATTTGGTCCCCAGGTTCTCCCAGCATCCCTCAATAACCCTACCTGTTACAGGGTCCTCCTGGCCAACATATCCTGGTCCCTATCCTAAACATCTCCAACCCAGGTATTGGGCTAGGCTTTCCTTTCCTCAGCTGCCCTTCCCTATATCTGTTTTGATTACCTGACCATTTTGTCTACCCGTTAACCTTTTGGTCTGGCTCTCCCCTCCCCCTTTCTCCTCACATGATCCAGCGCACGGTCATGTTCACTCTGGCCTCTCCCAGATGTCCCTGCCTCTGGCTATGCTCTTCCTTTTATCTACAATAAACCTTCTCCATACCTAAGAGCAGTCATAGCCTTTCCTTTTTTTATTTCTTTTTCCCTATATCTATCTATCTATCTATCTATCTATCTATCTATCTATCTATCTATCTATCTATCTATCTGTGTGTATACTTATACGCATACATATGTGTGTGTACACTACCAATCAATCAAACTCATATTAACACGGTGTAAAAATGAAAAATCACAGGACAACATCAATTGATTATGAAAAGGCTTCAAAACAACAAAACTCAGCGTCTTTTCACGCTGAGAGCTCTCTTCAGACAGAATGGAAAGGAGCTCCATTCTCACTTGCCAACAATCAGCCCAGTGGTGGAGTAGCTTCCTGCTGTCAGGAACAAAGCTAGGCTCTTCTGTCTCATCTATTCAACATCATAATGGCAATCCTAGGAGAACAGTGAAAGTGTGCATAGGAAAGAAAGAGAAAACTACCTGTTCACAGGCTGCACAGTGTCTAAGCAGAAAGCACCTAGAGCCAGAAAGCGAGTCAGGGAGGTCATGGTTTGCGGGGTCAGCACACTGAAACCAAGCTCCACCCCTTAAACGAAGATAAACAACTCAAAACCAAATATTTAAAAACCTTTTAAAATACTTCCAAGTATAAAAGAATTACACAAAATTCCAATGACTGTCCACTGTGTGGTATGGGGTCTACAGGATGTGGAATTCTGATGATACTAGATCTGGCCCTCAGATCTGTAACAGGGTCCCCCTGGCCACCATATCCTGCCCCCTGTCCTACATCAATCAAGCTGTTCCCTGTGTCCACCGGAGGATACAATGCAGCAAAGCAAAGAGAACAGGTCAATGTAGAGATTCGGTGCAATTCCAGTCAAAAGCCGGGTTAGATTTAGAAATAGGATTGGCATGGTGAGTCTTAAGTTTATACAAAGAAGCAAAGGAACTAGAGAGGCAGAAACAACTGGAAACTACTGGAACACCCTTCATGGGGGGTTGCAGGGGGGGGGGGAGTGTGGACTGGATCAATAAAACCCAGGTAAGACAGGGGCAATAAAGAGGAGGCCAGAGACTGCTAAGCCTCTGATGGAAGCAGGGTGTGACTACGAAGGGGTAATAGAGGGAGCTCTGGCAGGGGTGGGAACTGACCTGTGGCCTGACAGTGGTGATCCCACAGATCTATGCATCATTACAGAGCTGTCACCGCCCCTGTGAAAGTCAGCCTTACTACTTAAAACTTGAAATGTATAAACGAAAAAAAAAATGAAGCAGAGACAAACCATCAAGTGAAAGAGACAAGAGAGACAGGACAATGGTTAAGGTTCCAGTGGCTACACTCGGCGTAAGAGTTAGGGCATATTGTCAAATGCTGACAGGAACAGAACAAGTTTAAGGGTTAGTACTGAAGCTGGGTCCCTAGTGCTAACAATATCCTCAGGCAAAATTTCAGAAAGTAACCTGGGCCTGAGGGCTCTGATCTTATGAATAGGTTAATCCACTGACAGATTCTATAGTTGGTAGTATCTTTGGGGGCTGATGGAATGGCATCGTGGTATGATGTTCCCAGGTCTCTCTAACTCATTATCACTTCATGACAGCACCTAAAATACAGGAAAGTTTCAACATTCAGAACAACCACACCTGGCACTTTCCTAAAGAGCAACAATGGCATTCCTGGGAGCCCCGCCTTCACGGCAGCTCTACTGGTCTCACAATTCAATTTGTCCACATATGGCGCCAGAAGCCAATGTGACGATGTGTTGTGATGACGGTAAGCCTACTGGAAGCTTTTACAAACCCTAAGCACCCGTGTATGCCACGGAGTGCCAGAATGACACCACTCCCTTCCGCAGCCATGCCAGGCCCTTCCCAACTCTTCATACATGTGCACACATGAGCACACACGAGTGCACACACAGCTTCTGTATACCTTCACCTCACTTGCACCCCAGGAGTGTCCTTCAGGTCAACCAGACTCAATACAACTTCAAGTCAACCTCTCTCCCCTGGAGTTATTGTACTTCACAGTCTTTTTATTTCTGATTCTGACCTCTCAGACCAGGGCTGTGATCTTGGCAATGGGTGCAGGTCTCCGTCCAGGAGTGTGGGTGGAAGTGGGCTGTCTGGAAGTCATGGATTTAAATGGTTTCCCAAAGAACTCTTGTTTACCAGTCTTTCCTCACCAGGTAAGTGCTCATGTCATTTTCCCCCCTATATTCTTCTCAAACTTAAGATGACCTAACCATAGGATTAGGACAAATCTTCACAAGCACAGTGTTGTGGGGCTTCTGGATGTGACTATGGAGCCTGCTACCATCAATCTTCAATGTATCAGCTGCACTTGCCAAGCTGCTTGTTCTCATGGGTCCCCTCTGCCCATGCCTCTCTGGCTCTGCCTTCCCTCTGCCCTCTGCCTCCCCTCTGCCCATGTGCTTTCCCTATTGAAACCCAATCCTCTCCCCACGTCCAGCTGGCAGGCTTTCTCCTTTTTCTGAGGAACCTACTCAAGAGTAGGAATTAACAGTTCTTTCCTCCTGAATGTTAATTATATAATAGCCATACCCCTAAAGAGTTTGGTCCAGTGAGGCTGACTTTTCCTGAGCCTGAGGTGAGAAGAATCTTAGTCAGATGGTCTACTGCAACCCACAAGAGTCCACTGCCTCCTGAAGATTTCTGCAAGTTTGTGGGGGGGGGTTGTATAATGTCTTCACTGCCTGTGTGGTCTGTGCGGCACTTCTGCAGACCAAACTAAGGCAAACTTACACACATACATACTCACATGTACTCACCCCCCACACACTCCACTCTCTTACACACACATACTCATACACCCTACACATACTCACACGCTTATGTGTACTCATACATACCCCCTCATGCATTTACATACTCTCATACACATTTACACACACACACACACACACACACACACACCCCATTCATAAGCACAGCAGCTCTGCCAAGATTCGGTAGAAAAACTGAAACACTTTTTATCCTGTCATCCACGGCTTCACACAGCTCATCGGGCTTCCCTGGCCTCAGTGGTCATTTGACCATGGATAAGGAAATCTGGGCCAACATCCTACCCACAACCCAGTGTTTAGATACCTTACCCATCCTGACATGCTTCTGTTATCTCAAGTATGTCCCTTAAGATAGAAATGGTGACTGAATCCACCCTTCCAGTATTTAGCACAATGCCTTCTACATGTTAAATTCTAAAAATCCACTAAAGCCAAACTTGTTCTGCAAGGTGATAAATACAGTGTGAATAGAAAAATAAATACATTTTGTCATGATAATGGCAGAAGGGCCCTGTGGGTACCCCAGAGCTATGTCTCACACAGCATACTCCAGTTCATGCTGTTCCTTGAAAAAAAAAATATATATATATATATATATATATTTTAACAAAACAGAGCCACTGTAAACCCTCTTGGAAATACAATAGCATGGGTCCCACTGGCTGTCAGCACTTCCAGGGAACAGAAAGTCACAACAGCTGCAGTGGCTCACAACAGAACATGGGCCCCACATTCCCCATGAGGTCATCATGCCAGCCATGACAAGGACCTCATTTGCTTGGACGGAGGAATGCATTCAGACTATCTCGGATGTGAACTGCAAGGAACAGAGAGGACTTATTTTTAGTTCATTCCTCTCAACTGTATTTTTGTCTTGCACCTCCTAAAATTAGGTCTGCTGACTGAGGTTCTATGAAACTGGTGTGGCGTGGGGCTGATGCAACCATCACTTCTGTAACCTCAGATCTACCGCTGTGTTGTCCTTTCACTAGGTAGATAGGTTTGTGCTTTCTTGTGAGCTAGCCCAGCGGGGTTCACCCTGTAAGGATACAGCTCTGCTTCCATACAAAGACCAAGAAACATCCAGCTGCCCTAGTCACATGAAGTGCTAGACCGCTAATTCTGTTAGGTATCAGCTGCCCTTGCCTGCCAGTCATTCCTCTGACCTACAGTCTAGTTTATCCATTTTAATAACCACACCATGGTGGCAAGAAATACGGTCATGTCATAATATAAATGTCAGACACTCATTGCAGGAAACCGTCGTGTAAACATCTTTAAGAATCATAATTTTTGTTAATTTTGGTCTTCATTCCGAGTGATGGCACCATCAAGAGGGTGATCTGAAAAAAATGAAGAATCTTCAAGCATTGATGAAAAATTTGCTTTTTATTGTGGGGGGAATATATTTGTGGGGGGGGCAGGGAGTGTGTGGGAACATTACCTTCGGTTGAGTTTTGCTAAGTACTTGAGCTGCCATAAAAAGATAAAGGCTACTGGGAATAAAGTGGCATGTGTAGTGTGGTGGATTCTAGCAACTGGGAGGCAAAGAACAGGAATCTCTGAGAGTTTGAAATCAGCCAGGTCCACATAGATAGCTCCAGACAAGACATGGCTATCTAGTGAGTGAAACCTTGTCACAAATAAAGCAAAAATCAAACAAACAAACAAACACCACAAACAAAAAACAAAACAAAAAACCCTTAAAAACAAAAAACAAACAAAACAAAACAAAACAAGACCGCAAAACCACAACCAAACAGCCTCATAACTCCTGTCCCCCACCACCAAACCAACGAAACCTACAAAATCCAAGTATGAAAGGGGGCTGGAAAAGCTTTGTGGAAGTAGGTTTGTGTTTGTTTGTTTGTTTGATGTTTTTCTCTCTTGCTTTTAAAAAAAATTTCTTTATTCTGTTTTGTATGTTTAAGTGTTTTGCCTGCATGTTTATATGAAGTCAGAAGAGGGCACGGGATTCCCCTGGAACTGAAGTTACAGATGGTTGAGAGCCCCTATGTGGGTGTTGGGAACCAAACCTGACCAAGTATGATCAAGTATATGGACTTGTTCAGAGGTCATCTATAATGGATGCTAAGTCAGCCGAAGTTGCCTTGAACTGATCAGACTCTCTGTATAAAGTATAAAGTCTGATAACCCTTGATAGTAAAAAAAAAAAAAGATGCATAAACTTAAACAAGACAGGAGAAACATTTATAACCTCAGAATATACTGATGAGAGATAAGCCCTGGATTTATTGGGGAGAAAGGTGAGTAAGTCTTTGAAGGAGATATCTATCTATCTATCTATCTATCTATCTATCTATCTATCTATCTATCTATAAACATACATATCCAAGAAATATAAAAACAGCCTAAGATTGCCAGACAAAATAAGATACTCAAGTCTGAATTAAACTCAATGATTATTTTATGTGTAAGCATGGCCACATTTGGTCCATTCTTGTTCTAAAGCAATTACTTATTAGGTTGAACTTTTTATTTTATCTTTTTCAGATAATGTCTCCCTATGTAGCTCTGGCTGGCAGAGACTCCCCGAGATCCACCTGCCTCTACTTCCTGGGCTTAAAGGTGTGTGGCTTCACACCTCGCTGTTTTACTGTTGTTTTCTTTTTCATTTGAATTTAACTGTGTGCTTTCTATTTTTATTTTCTAACTCAAGCAGCATAGAGGAAGCAATAAAAAGGAGCCCAGTGGGACTGAAAAATGAGGAAAATGCGCAAAAAAAAAATCAAAATAAAATGAGTAAGGTCATTTGTTAAAAAGCAGATCCCCATCTGACCTCTGTGATCCACACATATTTTTCCCACTCCAGTTCTACACTAGGACCCAGCCTGCGTTGCAGGTTGGTCAGTCTATGGGTTCCAACTGCATCCAAGAGTCAGCATTTCAGAGAACATCTTTGGGAACTGGGAGATACGGAAGAGGAAGTCAGCAGCTACTGCACCTCAGGTGAACAGGGCAAAGTGTTCTGCATTTGCTCAGACATCATCTATAATGGATGCTAAGACAGTCAAGGTTGCCAGGAATTGATTGGACTCTCCGTATAAGCTTTCAGAAATAGCAGGTA
Organism: Grammomys surdaster; assembly: GCF_004785775.1. Taxonomy (NCBI): domain Eukaryota; kingdom Metazoa; phylum Chordata; class Mammalia; order Rodentia; family Muridae; genus Grammomys; species Grammomys surdaster. Next base: position 2,887,981 of record NW_021621002.1, read on the forward strand.
TCTGTCCATCGATTCTGAAATACATTACTGCTGAAGAACCTTCAACATCTGTGTCACTAGAGTCAGAGGCCTAAGCTCTTGGAGGCAACCTCTCTTTGGATACAGAAAATGCTGAAAGAGGGAGTTTGTTCATATTTGGTGACCTTGGCCTTCCAAAGAGTTACAGACTGGGAGGATTTTGTTGTAATAATTACCACAATGCCTTCTGTGCTTTGTCTGAGGAGAGAGCACCAACCAGATGCCCTTGGACTAGGACAGAGACTAGCAAGTGAAAGTTTATCAAAGCACACTGCTTATCTGGTGTCCTCCTGTTCCATGTTCACGTGACTGGGAAGCAGCCAGAAAGATGACGAGGGTGAGGCTACTGCTATTTGGACATTCCACTCAAAAGTCACATGAAGACTAATATATCTTCACCAATAGCTGTCAGTTCACCGTCAATTTCATCTCATCTCTATTTCAATTAGTTATTCACTTCCAAATCCCATATATATATACGTATATATATATGTGTGTGTACATATATGCATATATATACATATATGTATATGTGTATATACATGTATATATATGTGTGTATATGTATATGTATATATACATATATCTCAATGATAATAAGTAAAATAAACCAGGCCTAATTATGATATTAACTTTCTCTTTCTTTTATAGTAATCAATACAAAGATCTACCTGTATTCCAATTTCCCTGTCGGGCCGTCTAGAATTCCCATACTGGTATGGCTGGTAATTCATACAGAGAGCCAGGGGACTTCCCTTCAGCTAGACTATTGGTCTGCCACTGCTGCTGTCCAACAACAAACCTCTTCAAATGTTCAAAGTATTTAAATTATGCTACGATTTCCCTGGAGTGGGTGAGACACTCTCTGGCGAGCTACCATAGCAGAGACAAGCCCCAGTAAAGATCATGTGGCTCTAACCTGCTGTTCCAGGTGCTTCCTGCTGTAGGATCCTCTCAGGCTTGCTCAACTCAGCATGAGCAAAAGGGAAGGCTCCTCATCGGTTCCAGAAAGTCCATGAACAGGGCAACCTGGCAGAGCGAGTCAGGAACTACAGACCACCTCAAGGCACATTCTTTGTTCCCTGTTTTTGGATTCCTTTCAGAGACCCCCAGATTGGTGACTCTCATTTCGGAATTCCAACCTCTATGCTAATTCCCGCTGTCTGTCCTGACAACTTTGCACTAACATGGGTCTTAGACAGGCTTTATTTCTGAAACAGTAGTTGTGGCTACTCATAAGAAAGCACTTGGCAAACTGCTGTCATCCTTTGATTGGATCCTCACTGCAAGCCTTGCAGTCATTCATTCATTCAATATGTGTTTACAGGTTACCCTGTGTGTGGCACTCCAGGAAGTGCTAGGAACACACTGGGAAAACAAAACAAAACAGACCAGTTCCTCCCTTCTTGAAGCTTCCATGCTAGGGGCAATGGACTTCAGGAAGTGACCACTATTATCCCCATAGAATACATGGGGAAACTGAGGCTCAGAGTTGTTATGTAATTCACCGACCCCACAGCTTGGAACTGACTCCTGAGATTCAGTTTTCAATCTGCCTAACGCCTTCTCTCTCTCTCTCTCTCTCTCTCTCTCTCTCTCTCTCTCTCTCTCT